>NC_081559.1:169393595-169693595 GCF_022355385.1 Mustela nigripes
TTGGCTGTGGTCAGGTTCGTCCCGTCTCCTGCCTGCACTGCTGTTTCTCACCGTGTATGGTCCAGTTCTGACTCATGATTTGTATCTTAGGTTTTGTTACCATCCTATTCCACTTCTAGGTACTGACTTCTTTTCTATCTTTCTTTCTTTCTTTCTTTCTTTCTTCCTTCCTTCCTTCCTTCCTTCCTTCCTTCCTTCCTTCCTTCCTTTCTTTCTTTCTTCCTTTCTTTCTTTCTTCTTTCTTTTTTTTAGAGATTTTATTTATTTATTTGACACACAGAGATCACAAGTAAGCCGCGAGGCAGGCAAAGAGAGAGGGGGGAAGCAGGCTCCCCGCTGAGCAGAGAGCCCGATGCAGGACTCAAATCCAGGACCCCAAAACCACAACCTGAGTGGAAGGTAGAGGTCCAATCCACTGAGCCACTAGGTACTGATTTCTTTTTTAGGTAGGCACCCTAGGTACTGATTTCTTTATTAGGTAGGGTATAACTACTAGGTACAGAGGCTCAAGTGAGGGAAGAGTGTTTTTGCTCCCTTGTTAAAAATAGGGCGATAGGTACCACAAAATCGTTGAAGTAACCAAATTCTATCTGCCATCTCATTATTTTTAGGTGCCTATGGAATCCAAGGGGTCCAATGGTGGGCAATTCAAAGTGCTAAGGTTCTCTTTCTAGACAATGATAGGATTAACACGAGCTATACCTGCATGTTATTATTATTACCTGTTATATTAATCACGTCATTCCACTGGTTTGAAGATCTAGTTTTTCTCGACTGGTCTTTGCTTTCTTTAGAAAGTGCTAACTTCAGATTAGTCAGGTTATCCAAAGAATACTCTGAAGGGGATCCCAGGTGGTAGGGTCTGTGCAGAATTTGTTATTGCTTATAATGTCAAAGGCTCCCAAGGAGGATGATGGCATCAGTAAAAGGAAAAGCTAAAATCAGGAGGAAAACAGTAGAAAGGGAAAAAAACAAAACAAAACAAAAACAAAACCCAGCAACAATAAAAACAATAAAATAATAATAACAATAACAAAATAACAATAGCAATAAAAATAAAAGCACTAAAAAGGAAATGAGTAAAAATCTCATACAAGTATTTGTTTGTTTCTCTGTGTGGTAACCCCATTTGGGTAGATTATATGGATAGAAACATTTATTTAAATAAAAAGTGGGGGAAAATAATAGTAATGATGCCATGATAATACATTGTATTTGTACAGCATTTTAGAATTTCCATCTTGCCTAAGAAAAGAAAACCTAATCTTTGACAGAATGTCATGGAAAGAAGAAGAATAAAAGAGACAGTTTCTGAAAAAGAATTGTCTTTCAGAGAAGCAAATGCTTTCTTACAGGAACCACATGCTAACTCAGCAGTTTTTCACAGCCAATGAGATGACGATATTCCAGCCTTCGAGGGAAGGAAAATAGATGAGACCCTTTACTGATCTTGATCAGGGGGATTGCAGTGTTGTTGAATAAACAACACAATAAAAGTTCCTTCTTAAATATATAGGCCAAACTTAACTGATCTACGTTTATGCATGTAACTGTTCTGTGAGCTTCTTTGGAGGAGATATGTCTCTCTTAATACAAGCAAAGATAGAGCTAGTGCCCTTTATAATTATGCTGATATAAGGATAGACCCAGTAAGCCTGAGAGAAAAAAATCCATCTAGAATTGAATGTTTACATGCAGTGTGGATGATGTAGAATTTGATTAAAAATTTAAATGAGCATTTTATTTTTAATAATTAAAATGTAATTCAGAAGGAAATTTTATATAACCCCCATATTTCATTGAAATTGTAACTTTCCCACCTCTGCATTTTAAAGGACTGCATTATTAAACGTTATCCATATCTTGATCACCTTAAGTATCAAGTGAATTATTTAGAGAAGTAACCTGAGATATTCAGTGATTCATGTATTTCCCCTTTGTATGACTTCATTTCTTTTTTCTATGTAATGGAAATAACATATATTTTGGTGCAAGACACTGTTATAGACAGAAACAAATTGATATATGTTTCAAATCACCTCATTAAAAAAAATGTCCTTTTTTAGAGTAGTTTGTGATTTGCAGAAAAATTGAGAATGTAGTATAAAGGGTTCTCACATGCAACCTCACCAAGTTTCTCTTATAATCAACATCTTGCATTGGTATGGCACATGGTTATTACTGATGAACCAATAAAAATGCCAAGTTGTTAACCAGAGTTCATAGCTTATTCACATGTCCTCAGTTTTTGCCAGTTATCTTTCTTCATTCCAGGATTTCATTCAGGATACCACATTATATTTAGTCATTATGCCTCTTTTGGCTTTCCTTTGCTGTGAGGATTTCCCATACTTTTCCTTGTTTGTGATGTCCTTGAACATTTCTGAGGTTTGGTCAGGAATATTGCAGAGTGCCCTTCTCTTGGAATTTGTCTGATAGTTTCCTCATGATTGGACGAGGGTTATGGGTTGGGGGAGGAAGATCATAGAAGTAAAGTTTCGTTTTCCTCATATATCCAGTGTATGTACCATCAACATGATTTATGATTGTTGGTGTTGACCTTGATGACATGAAAGTGTGTTTGTCAAGTTTGATCATTGTAAATCTTTTGTTTCCCCCGTCCATGCTATAATCTTTCCAAGAAAGTTTCTATACACACCCAACACTTACTGAGTGTGGAGTTAAACCCCTTGTTCTTAGGACAGAATAGCTACATGCATTATTTGGAATTTTTCTTCATGGAAGATTTGTCTCTTCTCCCTTATTTATTGATTTATTTCATCCTTTGTTTTATATCAGTATGAGCCCATAAATGTTTATTTTATACTATGGGTTATAGTATAGCATTACTTGATTTACTTTGTTGCTCAGATCAGTCTGACTTGGGTTACTGGAAGCTATTATAGTTGACTTCTGTGCCCTTTTGACATAGACCCAAAACACGTGTTTGATAATTTTTTTTTCTCCATTTTCTTAGTGTCTGGCATTATAAAGTGCTCTGGGTTCATCTTGTGTATTTCCTGCCTCAGGCCTAGAATCAATGGTTTTTCTAACAACCTCTGGTTGTTTTTATTTGAGAATAACATTAGAAACGGCAAGTGCTAGAGCTGGAGTTCTTGTTTCTTCTGGAACAAGAAGAAACTGTTCTAGAAGAAACTAGAGAAATAACCTGAGACTTTCAGTGAATCATGTCCCCTTTGTATGACTTAATTTCTTTTTTCTATGGAACAGAAATAACATATTTAAAAAAATTTTTTTATTTTTTAAAAATATTTTTAAACATTTTACTTATTTATTTGAGAGAAAGAGAATGAGAGAGAGAGAGAGAGAGAGCTTGAGAAGTGGGAGGGTCAGAGGGAGAAGCAGACTCCCTGCCGAACAGGGAGCCCGATGTCGGACTGGATCCCCGGACTCCAAGATCATGACCTGAGCCGAAGGTAGTCGCTTAACCAACTGAGGCACCCCAGTGTCCCCAAAATAACATATTTTGATGCAAGACATTGTTAAAGACAGAAACAAATTGATATACGTTTCAAATCACTTCATTTTTAAAAAATGTCCTTTTTTAGAGTAGTTTGTGATTTGCAGAAAAAGCAAAACAAGGCTGCTGGAGCCTTGTTTCTTCTAGCCCCATTATACAATTGTATAAGTATTACTATATCTTAACCATTTTTATATTCAACTAAACATGGATTCATACTGATATATCCATCTCATCAGTACTATATGGGTCATTAAAGCCCTCGCTCCTTACTTACCTGTGAAGTTCCACCCCAACAATGAGCAACTTGGCTTCTACCATCTGCCATCTGTTTACTTAATTTTTGTGGGTCAATATAGGTGTATAGCAGCATTAAAATTGTGAATGCCTAAAATTGAGACTCCCCCATAGGGAAGAGCTTTGTCCGCTAGATTACAGCTCTCACGTGCAGTTCCTTTTGCCTTTAGTTGCATAGAACCCATTCATTTCCAAAGTTACTTATGTCAGCACATTTTCTCCCATCTTCTTCAGTGAATGTTTTGGATATTGATATATACTTATTCCCTTGTCACAGTCTGCATTCCTTCCTGAATCCCCTGACCTCCTAAATTATTATTTTTAAAAATTTTGTGGATGTTAGAATTTTTTGTGTGTGCTGTAAATTTTTATGGGTTTTGACAAATGCATACTGTCATGTATCTTTAATTACAATGTCATATACAGAACGATTTCATGGCACTAAAAATCTCCATGTGCTTTACCTGCTCATACCTCCTCCTTGACCATCAGCTCTAGGAAATCACTGATCTTTTTACTGTCTCTGTAATTTTGCGTTTTCCAGAATATCATATAATTGGAATCATACTGTAAATAGCCTTTTTACTTTGCAATATGCATTTCAGGTTCCTCCTTATCTTTCCATGACTCCATAACTAGTATTTTTAAAATTTTCGAATAATATTCCATTCTTTGAATGTACCACAGTTTGTTCACTTTCTGAAGGATATGTTACTTTCTTCCATTTTCTGGTGATTATGAACAAAGCTGCTGTAAGTATTTGCGGGCAGGCTCTAATGTGAACATCAGTTTTCAGATTAGTTGGGTGAATACCAAAGAATGTGAATAGTTTTTTTTAGTTAAGAAACTGCAAGTTAGGGGTGCCTGGCTGGTTCAGTCAGAAGAGCATGTGATTCTTGACTATGGGGTCATGAGTTTGAGCCCCATGTTGGGTGTAGAGATTACTTAAATAAATAAAACTTAAAAAAAAATCCTGCAAAATATCTTCCAAAGCAGATGTTTCATTTTTGCATTCCCACCAGCAAATAAGAGGAGTTCTTGCTGCTATGCATCCTTGCCAACATTTGGTATTGTCAGGTTTTATATATGTGGTGGTATCACATTGTTTTAATTGAAATTCCCTACTGACAGATAATGTTAAACATTTTTTCATGTATAAGTGTGATGGTTCATTTTATGTGTCAGTTTAGGTAGGCCATAATATGCAGATATTTCTTCAAATACTATTCTAGACGTGTCTGTGAAGTTTTCTTTTTTTTGAATAAGATTAACATTTAAATCAGTACATTTTGAGTAAAACAGATTGTCCTCCATAATGTGAATGGACTTCATCCAAACAGTTGAAGGCCTTAAGAATAAGACTGACCTCCCCCAAGAAAAAAGGAATTCTATCAGCAGAAAGCTTTCCAACTGAAATCGTGGCTCTACACTGGGCCTCTGGTCAGATGGCTTACCACACCCTGAGGATTTTGAACTTGTCAATCTCCACAGTGGTGTGAGTCAATGACTTAAAATCCTTCTCTTTCTGCACACACACGTACACACACACACACACAAACACACACACATGCTCCATTGGTTCTATTTCTTTGGAGAACCCTGACTCATACAATAACTAACTGTCCTAGTGTTGAACATGAAAATAATTGAATGATTTATTGGTAAATCAGGTAAATATGAGTAACAGTGACACTTGAGATCCTCATTGTACTACAGTTTTTTTCAGGGCTAATAGCTCTTGTGTTTTCTGTTTCTCAGTCTTAAGTAGCTCCCATTCATGCTCAGTTTAGCTTCACCTCAAATGTAGATTAGGAAAAATGATAGCAACATTATACTATGTGGGGCTAGGAACATAGGTAGGCTATGCCTAATTATATTTCCAGACTTTTATCATAGTTCCAGAGAAAGAATATCTTTGCTGGTTTACAATTTATGGGAGTTGTAGTTTTCTTTAGCAACTGCAGAAGTAATTACTATGAGATTCAGGAGCATATTTTTTAAGGAGAAATGTTTTCTTTGTGACATTACCTTATGCTTCCCCTTACTATAATACTGAAAAATACCCAATTCTATTTGGCTCTAGTGCAGAAGGGTGATTTAAAGTGAGGTAAACCCAGGGGTGCCTCTTGGATCCTTCCCTTATGGTGCAGCCTTGGATAAATTTCTGCGCATCTGGATACTTGGGTTTCTTCTCTTGTTTACATGATGCGATGGTTAATTTTATGTGTCAACTTGATGAGGCCATGGGTAATGCAGATATTTGGTCAAATGTTACTGAATATGTCTGTGAGAGTGTTTCTGGATAAGATTAACATCTGAATTAGTAGCCTAAGTAAAGGTTGTTCCCCCTAATGTCCCCCCACCCCCCGGACCTCATCTCATCAGTTCAAGTCCTGAATAGAACAAAAAGGTGGAGTAAGAGGGAACTCTCCTGCCTGATTGTCTTTGAACTGGGACATTGGTTTTATTCTGCTTTTGGACTCAAACTGAAACACTGGCTCTTCTTGGGTCTCGAGCCTGCTAGCATTCAGACTGGAACCACACCATTGGCTCTCCTGGGGCTCTAGATTGCCAACTGCAGGACATATTGGATCAAAGTTCATATTATGCACACATATATATCATATTGAATATATATATACACACAAACAAATATACATATATACATGTAAATAGATACATACGCACTTGTCAGAGATATATATATACATACCCACATGCACACACACACACACACACACACACATATCTTATTGACTCTATTTCCCTGGAAAACCTTGATCAATAGTTTCTTTGTTTTCAAATACTAAAGACACTGTGGTAAGAAATACATTCCCCTGACATATGTGTACACACATACATCTAAGATAAAGTTTGCCTTTTCTACAAAACTATTTTCATATCAAGCATCATTTTATTAATGTCTGTTAGAGCAAAAGAAAGATTATGAAGCCAACTTTCTACAAATTAGAAAATATTTAATTTAACATGATAAGTATATCTGGCTGTGCATAATACACAAAGATAAAGTTATGCACACTGTTTATGCCTGGTTGAGTTTTTTCCTTCCATTCCTCCATCTTCGTCAAGGATGAAAATTCTAGGCCAATTAAGTTGTGAATAATAACAATTTCCTCTCTCTGGTTCACAATATAAAGAATGAATTAATCTTGATCCAAACTTACGATAAATAAAATATCTGACAATTACCTTTCAATGTAAATGAAGAACCAAGTTGTAATAATTGTTATGAAGAACAGTAATGAGTGCATTGTAATAATTTACTCCTCTTAGGTGTGAAATTTAATTAATTATTTATGCAGTGTTTTGAATAGCAAATGGATTTTTCATCTAAAAGTTGTTCTATTTTCTTCAATCAAGTAATGATTAAAAGTTTGAGACTGAGAAATAAGATGTAAATATACTTCCAATTTTATTTCATTTATTTCCTTCAGTTTAAATGCCCTCTTCAATGTGATACACCATATTTTGGGAACATGTGGAAGATAGGGTGATGACTTTGAGTCCTGTTTGCCATACTAATAATACTTTTGGAAGCCTTCACATATGTTGACAGTATTGTTAATTTATCCCCCAAAAGTGTAGCCCATAAAGAAAGCTTAAAATGCCAGTTAAATATACCACTTTTATTACCAAAATACCACATAGAAAATAACTGCCAACTGCACTTGCTTTACATTTAGAAAAATATAAAATTCACTTTTGAGCTCCCAATCTGTCAAGACTTGTGAGATGTCTGAGATTTTGCCCTTTTCCTGGTAAAATACATGAGACTCCTGGGACAGAGATGAAGAACTAATTATTCATGGCGAATGATGTAGCATGAGATTAATATTTCTCTTGCTTCCTAAATCCCATGTGGGTGACATGGAAGTAGCTGTGGTAAAGGCTGCACACAAAGTCAATGTGTGTCACAGTTGAGAAACTCAATTTAAGAAAACCCTAATCTTTTGAAAAGCTTCAAGTAAATATGTCCAAAATCTCGCTCAAAGAAAGACGTTATCTTTATTATCCTGGACATCATACAGATGTCCCTTGTGTCAAAGGAGATACTTTCTTCAACACCCCAACATTTCTTGCTATATAGACATCTTTGAGAAGATATTTTGGAGCAAAACTATCAGTGTTTCTGTTTGCAAGATATGTACAAATGCAAGAAACACATGGCAAATCATCTCCCAACACAGTCTCTACTAAACTTTTCCTGGGACAACAATTATATTTCAGGATGATATAATAAGTTTAATTAATTTTTGACAAAAATATTAGATATCATGATATCACTAAGATGTATAGTTTTGAATTTTTCAGCTGGTATAACATTTAAAAAATCACACATTTTATTTCCATACATACTGTAGGAATAATTTTTGGGGAAGTCATGTGAGCTCTTAATTTTCTTTTATGTCCCAAATTATGAACTAAATAAAGTAAAAATGCCTTTCAGATTAGCAGTCATAGGAATGAGGGAATTATATAGATAAATTAATTCTTTTCTTTGAAAATATTGCAGGGACATATTGACAAGTCAATTTGTTATATTTTCCAATATTTTTTCACTTTCAAAGTTTTAAATCTATCATTTGCTGGGACATCATTAAAATTAATATATTGAAATCTGTTATTTTTCTTGAGATTTGTACATGTAATAAAATTATTTTCTAAATTTGTCATCAATTATTTTTAAAGCATAAAGTTCAAATGAAATATGGGTTTGTTGAGGTACAGAGGTAATTTGTTTCAAACATTGTCCCTACTTAGTCTTTAAGTTCCAGCATTAGATCTTAAACATTTCTTATAATTTTCACATTATCACTTTTTAACATGATAAAGCAATCTTTTTACAGATAATTTGTTTTAATTTAATTGAGATATTACTGTCACCATCAACTAAGAGACTGTCATACTACCAATAACCTTTCAAAAAATGCACAGAAAGTTCGTAACAAAAACCTCTTTGGAATATATGATTTTACCACCAGGAGGGAAAAATTGCTTCTCCTTGTTCACAAACCACTGTAAATTATGGTAATACAAGATTAAATTGTAAAATCTTAATATGCCAGTTATAATAACAGACAAAATCAGACACCACAAAATCAAGAAATAAAATTAAGTCCTCATTTTCTAGCCCACGCGTGGGTGTTTGCAGTGGGTGCGTTCTGCCCGTGTCCCTTCCCCACTGTAACAATCTGGTGCGGTGCTTTTTGGAGATGTGTCTAGTTCTTCCTTGGGACTCAGGAGATGTGCTTTAATATATTCTCTACTGTGTTGTTTTATATTCCATCCCTTCCCATTCTGCTCTCTTCCCTTCTATCTCCATTCCATTTTAGTCCAACCCCTTCATTTAAAAAATAGTGGTCCCAACTCCATTCATTTCATCATCCATTCACTGTTTTTGATCTGCGGTTAAAAAAAACAACACATTCTGTATGATAAAACAGTAAACTTTGTTCCTAAATCTAGGAGTCATATAATTACTTCTAATAGAGATGTGGTCTTGGTATTAAAATTATAACACAGAGAAATATGACACAACTAACAAAAATGGCTATAATATTTGTTTTAAGAAAATTACTTTTATTTGACCTCAAGATGTGTGTTTTCTTTCATAACACATTCTTTGATCCACAAATCTACCAGTTTTTGAAATTTGAAAGAGGGAAGACAAAGACTATTATATTGTTCTTGCCAATTCTGATAGGGATTGGACAAATTGTATCACAATATTTTTTGGTTTCTAGATAATAAGTTTTCCTGTTCATGTAAGTATCCTGTTCATGTAGTACCTCCCTCTGCATATATGCAATGTCCTTAAAAAGATGTCATAGGGATTAAATGAAAAACTCTTGTTCTGGAATGCCTGAGTGGCTCAGCCTGTTAAGTGTCTGCCTTTGGCTCAGGTCAAGATCTCAAAGTCCTGGAATAGAGCCCCACTTTGGGCTCCCTGTTCAGTGGGGAGCCTGCTTCTTTCTCTCCCTTTACTGTCCCCCCTCCCTTCATGCTTTCTGACTCTGCGCTCTCTCACTCAAATAAATAAATAAAATCTTAAAAAAAAATAAAAAGAACAACTCTTGTTCTGTGTTCTGAAAAACAGTTCTAGAAAATAATTGTTGGAAATGGATGAGAAAGATCATTTTGCTACTTGACCTATCAAGTATATTTGCTAAAATTTCTCTGAAGATTTATTTATAAGATAATAAGATGAATGCCAAGTGGCGAGATAGGAGCTCTTTGTCCATGCATTGAGGATATGGAATCAAACAAATTGGTTTGTTTCAGTTAGCACATTTTATTAGTCTATGTGAAAAATGTATAGGCTGTATAACTAAAAAGAGAGAGTAGAAGAGAACTAATAATCTGTCAAACAACCAGTGATAATACATTTATGAAAATTAATGTAATATAATATATAATATAATAATAGAATATTAAATATTGTTTCTTTAAAGTTAAAAAAGAAATCCCACCATTTTGCCTTGTGGTTTTTGCAGAGAGTAGTTATTTTCTTTTCTCTGATTCTTAAAGATAATTAGCTCATGTAAGGAAAGAAGCTGTAAGTACAGCTAAAGGTAGAAGAATGGTTTTATTTTTATATTTTCATTCATTTATTCTTTCTTTCTTTTCCTGATGACTTGTGGTCAAGGTGGTACTACTGTATATGAAGTGCTTTTGCTTGTTTGTTTTTTGTTTTCTTTTTTAACTTTGGGAGCAAGGCTTGTTGAAATGAATTTCCTACAAAGTATAGTTTCCATGGCAACTGTAACTGTCTTTTATTTTCACGTGTACCATTTAGAATTAGTTGACAATAATAATTATAGACTACTTTAAGATAAAACATTGGCTGTACAGCAAAGACATGGATAAAGACATGGTTTCAGGAAAATTGTCCTGGTTTGCAGAAACTGAAATTACTTTTAAAGGAGGATTGGGTTTTCTTACTTAGATAGATGATTGAAATTCTATCTACATACCCATTGTGAAGTATCGAGGTGATTATTGTTACATGTCCAAATACACCCATAATTTCAAAATCTCACTTATTACCCTAAATTTTTATTTCTCTCTCTCCCTCTGTCTTTCTGTGTGTGTGTGTGTGTGTGTGTGTATGTGTGTGTGCGTGCACATGCACCAAACTTGTCAAAACTTCTTTTGTTCAATTATTATTTCTTTGGAAATAACTTGTGTACTGAACAATAGAATAAGGTAGAAAAACCATATATCACCATTATTTTCTCTTAATTAACCCCTTAAACTATAGACCTTCTACAGAAGGCATAGTAAGTGGCATATAATTAGAAGAAATGTCATTCAACTTAGAACGTGAAAAGGAAATCCAAAAGTTAACCCATTTTCCCTGTTACTTCACATTTAGTTGCTTCATGTTGTTGAAAGTGAAATGTGTTTATCTACATCAATGGTTTTGCATAAGTATTTGCATAAGTTAATATATAAACATGAAAGTATGATACTATTAAAATAGTATCATACTGAGTGTGATGGTCAGAAACGAATAAAACAGAATTTAAATAATTTTGAAAATTTCCCCTGAAATATCACTTTATTAGTGCTATTTCTTTGTTCAAGAATAAAAGTAAGTAGCACAGCAATAAAAATTCTGTGCAGCATAACTAGCTATAGTGCACATCCGTACACATAATGATAAAAGTGTTTTGTCGGATATAAAATATTCCTCTGAGGTAGAGAAAAGCACAAGCAGATGAGATTTCTCTTTATAACTCTTAGGATGCGAGGGTCCAGTGGGGTAAATAATGTGCTGTGATGGGATGCTGTGGATAGTGGAGGAGGTGGAGGATGCCGACTAGCTGCTATTCTGAGACCAGCTGCAGCAGTGAAGGCTCTGGTCACCCACCAACTCCTTTTTCTAAAATTTCCCTCAGAAGAAGAGTTGCATGGGATTCATGGAGGGGCTGCTTCTGAACATGCATGGAGAAGTCGACCTGGGCAGTTGCAGGGCTTGACCTTGGTTGCCATAAAAACCCATGGCTCGGGTCTCCTGAATGGAACACAGTTGACTGACAGCCTGAGCTGTTGCCTTCTGACTGTTGGGCCCTTTCTAAAAGATATGGGCTACTTTTGCTCATGACTTTCCATGGTTGGTTCACATTTTCTCAGAACTGGGCTATTATCAGAGACTTTCTTTCTTTTTTTTTTTTTTTTAAACCCAAGCCGCCTCACTACCTCCTCTTCACAGGTGTCAGCTTTGCATCATGGTCTGAAAGTTCTTTCCAAGTTCTCTAGACTCCTGTGTATCCTTCACAGGCCTTCCCCCACCCCTGAGTAAATGTCTTAGATGTCATCAGTATTACAATAATCACCCGTTTTGGCATCTGCTTCTCAGAGGACTTGAATTAACAGAGTTTGGAGAAAATATAAATAATTTGGAGAAAAATAAATGAGAAAATATAAATAATCAGGAGATATGTATTGAACATTCAGGTGTAGATATTGAACAGGCAGTAACGTACACAAATCTGAAGATGCAGGAATTGAGACGAGAGGGTTAGTCCGGAGGTAGAAATTTGGGAGTTGACTATCAGTGATATTTAAGCCATGAAACAAGAAAAGCAATGTAAATAGAGAGGAGAAGAGGTCTGGGGATTAAGTGCTGATGGAACACCTCAACCAGAAAAGATGAGTAAGCAAGAGGTTGGTGGAAATCAAGAGAATGCAACAGAGAGGAAGTCAAGTGAAGAAGGTTCTTCAAGGAAGTCGATACTCTTGTAAAATGCTGCTGATGGATCAAGCAACATGAATTCTCAGAATGAATGATTGAATTTAGCAATGCTGGGGAATTGCTGACCATGAGAACAGTTTTAGAATATGTAGAGGAGGGAGGCTGATTTGAGTGGATCTTCAAGAAAGAATGAGGAAAAATTAGTGGATATAGAAATGGAGCGTCAAAGTTCTGTAAAGGAGTTTTGCCATAAAAGAGATCTGGGAGAGGAGTGTTTCTTAGAGGGTGACATAGATTCTAGGAGTTATTAAAAATTCATTTGCTTGCTTTTGTTTTTGTTTTTAAGATGGGAAAAATTCATCATGCTTATATGTTGATAGAAATGATCCCGTAGCAAGGGGGAAAATTGATGGTGTAGTAGGAAGAGGGGCTAGGCTCTCTGAAGCCATGTCCTAAAACTGCAGAGGAGGGAGAAGATGGACAGTTCAAGCCACATGATAGGAGGAAAGGCAGAATGAACAGGCACAGGTGGAGGTAGGTGGATACATGTGGGTGTCGGCCCTTGTGGAAAATTCGATTCTATTTTCTGAGTGAAAGTGCAATGAAAAGGAGGTGTTGGAGGTCTATATTTATCTAGAGAGTGAATACATTCAGGAATTGCAGTGTGATTGCTTAGCAGCATTAAGGACCCATTTGGGGTTGTAGGCAAGAATGTAAAAATGAAAGCAGTCTGCATACGTTGTTTTTTTTTTTCTGTCCTCGTGATCAGCTCTGTGGGGGAGGCCCACGGAGGCACGAGATCGGATCTAATTAGGGTTTGAGTCTTACTGATTCCACAGCAGGAAGAGCGCGGCAAGGGGAGTTGAGGGGATAAGCGAGGGAGAGATTCTAACAGAAGGCAAGTGAGGACGTTTCCCAGTAACCCTAAAGACATGCCGCATAAACAATTGCCAGTGTGGTTTATGAGTAAAACCCTCCTATGGGGCATTTTATTTCATGTATTAGCAAAGAGGTTTGGGAGTGGTGGTGCTTTGTGAAGGAAAATCACCAAGGGAAGCCCTAAAACACGTCATTTGTAACCGGTATCTTGGACCTGAACTGAAGGACTGATAAGACACAGATATTAATGGTTAATATTTCAAAAGAGCAGGTTTTTCATGTTAACAAAATGTTTCAGCGGAAATGTTCGTCAAAGCATTAATCTTACCCAATGATAATCTGTTGCTCCGATAACTTGGGCCAGCAGGTATATTTTCTGCAAAAGCTTAGTCAAAGATTTTAATCAGAGTAAGAATTCCACATTGAAACACAGCACTGAGATTTCTACCTCAGTTTACTTCTTTATGCACCTAATACATTATATTTAACACTAATTTGCATTAAAATGATAGATGCAATAATTCCTTATATATAAAAGAAAAGAACCTAGTAACACATGCTCATCTTGCCACACTTCTGCTAGAGACACCATAGTGACTTCTTTAAATTGCTCTTTTAGATATTCAGGCATTACCTCTGTGCACACAAATGTTTTTAATTAGTGTTCTCTAAAAAGCTTAAAGAAAGCCAATAATTCCATTATTTATATTTCCAAATTAAATACATTGTTTTGTAGCAATAATTCCTACATTTGTGAAAAAATATTAAATGTTTTTCAAATGACAGGATATAAAATTAACAGTTATTTCATGTTATTTAAATTAAATTTGGCTGGCTTATATGTACATTGCTGAATAAGTACGCTGATACTTTAACAGCGAAGTTGACTAAGCGATGGTATTTAAAATTTTCTTTTGAAATGTCCACATCTTGACAAAATATATACTGCTAACATATCACATTTACGAAGTACGTGTTAAGAATCTTTGATGGTAGAAAAATGTATCTCTATGGAATACATACAGTTTTTGCATTTTTCTAGCTATTAATTATTCTACAGATATTTTTCTTGTCTAATAATGGCTGTAAAGCATGGCAATAGCTGTTCCTTTTTTTTTTTTTAAAGATTTTATTTATTTACTTGACAGAGAGAGATCACAAGTAGGCAGAGAGGCAGGCAGAGAGAGAGGAGGAAGCAGGACCCCTGCCGAGCAGAGAGCCCAATGCGGGACTCGATCCCAGGACCCTGAGATCATGACCTGAGCTGAAGGCAGTGGCTTAACCCACTGAGCCACCCAGGGACCCAATAGCTGTTCCTTATAAGCACCATTCCACCTCTGAGAATAAGCTGAAATTTTTCTTAAGGCAACTTCTCTATCCACAAGAAATTGGCTTGCCTGGCTATGAAATGAATCCCTATCCCCAGGCTGTGTGGGAATAATGAAATCTATAATATGACTTTCAGGAGTATCTTTTTTGGGGTCCAGCAGATTGGGGTTCATTCCGGACTCTGTCACCAGTATGTGGAGTGTGTGAATTTAGGCAGGTTATTTTACCTTCTTATATCTCATTTTTTTTTTTTTTTTTTTTTTTTTTTACCATCTGTGTTCGCCTCAAACCCTCAGATAGAATATTAAATATAAGAGAATAGGACTTAGTCTGGTTTAAGAATCTCCAGTGCCCAGCCCACAGATGGGTCCTAAATAAATATTTGTTGAATGAATAAATATAATAAACTAATACTTATACCAGCATAATAATAATTGTTTAATAGGGATATTTTGGGATTAATAACAGCATACACAATGAGTATAGAACACAAACCTGGATCAGAGCAACTATTCTTAATGGGGAGAGTTCTAGAGAAGCCACAGGAAGTTTGGCTTCTATACCTAACTTCTGTTTCATCTTTAGACTATGGATGGAATTTATACTAGAATTAGTGGCCCTATGCTATACTCCAGCACCTGTGAATTGTGTAAGAGGGAAAATATTTATTTTATTACCATTCATATCTCTTAAATCTTTCATAATATTTGGGAGAAGTGGAAATAAGCCAAGTGGATTAAAATGTTTTAGCATACAATCTGAAACTCATGACATCACTGAAAATGTTTTCAGAGCTTAAGCATGCATACCAGAAAACCGGAGGTAGTATATATGATATTTTATTGATTTAAGATGCATATTTAAAATTTTTTACATATCCAAAATCTGGATGCATTTTATAATCGATGGCCTCTTATAATGGAATGGCTTCTCTCCTCTTTCCTCCCTTCCCTTTCCTTCCTTCTCCCTCCCTTTCTTCCTTCTGTCCTTCCCTCTTTCCTCCCTTCCCTGTTTTTTTGTGGTTCATAATACAATAGGCTGTTTTACATAGACTTGGTGAACTATGGTATAGCCATATATTAAAGCAGTGTTTCTCAATGTGTATTTCTTAGCACAATCTAACCCTGGCAAAGAGCCTCCAAAGCATTTTTTCCTCTAATTTTCCACCCCACGAGATTTTAACACCATAGTTATCCTCTATATAATCTATTCATGTACTGCATGTATATATCTGTTTTAGGAATAAAGGGACTCATATTTTTGCCCCCAAGAACCAATTTCATCCCCTTGGAGGCACTACTAAACACACTGAAAATGCAGGTATTAGTTTTTAAAATCTCCTCCACTAGACTATTGGGAATCATAAACTAATTCTTAGGTGTAGAGCTTTGGGTTTTAATCATACAACAGAATGTCCATGAATTCTATCATTATCATGGATGCAGTCTGAACATTTGCTGTATGCCCCAGCACTCAGAGATCTATGATATTTTTTGTTAAAAAATAAAACATCTTCCAGTTCAACTGGTGGTATCAGTCAACATATCATTCTCATTTTATAAAATAAGACTATGTAATAGTTTCAGTATCTATATTTAGGATGTTCACAACTTCACATTTTTTATATTTTGATTTTAAAGACAATTTGAACACCACATCAATAAAGAGATTTTTGAAGACCCTCTGATTTCCCAGGGATGCGGAAGACGCCTGCCGTAGGCTACAGGAATGCAATCAGTGGGGAGGATGAGAAGGCACAGTTCTCGAAGTCTCTATAAAGCCTCTTCTGCTGTTGGCTAAGCAATTTGGGGGTTCCCACCTCAGATGGTAACAATGGGAATCAGAACTTAGTCCCTCTGTGACCAGGGGTTTGCACCAGAGAGAAGACAGGGTCACCATCTATGGCCGTCAAATGGGGATTTTTGCTTGCAAAAATTGTTGTATTTAACAGCTTTAACTGATGGAGAAAGGACTGATTTATTTACTTGGAGAAGGTCTTTAAATAGCCAAGTCGTTCAGGATGTTCCTAAATATTCACTTATTTTTGCTCTGGGCTACGCAGCTTAATTCCCATTCTCTTAAATTAGTGATGCAAAGAACTTCTAAAATCAGTGATACGTAAGCTTTAAACTTTGTGGTTTGTATTGCACTCTTATTTTCTAGTTGACGATTCAAACATTTGGCCTCCTTGTATTGGGTTGTGTTAAATGACTAGTGGTGAGACTCAGTGTGCACTTGGTTTGGGGGACCTGAACTATTCTAGCAGACCAAGCAATGTATCAGTAAAAACTAACACGGGTGATACTCAAAAGAGACTCTTCAACAGTACACAGACATCCATATCAAGACTTTATCAGTTGGGTTTAGTTGTACACAAGCTTTTGTACATAAATGGAAAGTGAATTCAAAACCAGAAATCATCGCCCCCACTGCTCCTAGTACTTGCCCTTTCTCTGCCTTTTAACCGAAGCATCTCCATGATGCTCCGGGCATAGACATCCCTCAAGTTAACGCTGATATAGGAATCGGTGGCTATATTCTTGGTGAGTTTCTTCAGAGCTTCCCGCTGTCTGACGGCTGCTTCCTTCAGCTTTAAGGTGAAGTAGCAAGCGGAGAAGCGGTCGTTAATAATGGCGATAGGCAAGGCCAAGACAAGGATTCCTGATAATATACACATGAAGGCCACGATTTTGCCCGTGGTGGTGTCTGGTCTAATGTCCCCGTAGCCCACGGTGGTCATGGATGTTGTAGCCCACCACCATGCACAAGGGACACTTGTGAAGGTTGTGTCAGGAATGCTTTGCTCAGCAAAATATTCCACAGTTGAAAATATAGAAATTCCCACAGACAGAAATAGGAGCAGTAGGCCGACTTCTTCGTAACACTGGGTGATTGTCATCCCGAGGGAGCGTAATCCTGGAATAGAACAACTGTCGTCAGTCACTGGCACCCCTTCCTCCCCTCGCCACCTTCCATTTCCCTTTCTTCCCCTCTCCTGCCCGGCTCTCCGCCCACAAACATGCATTTCACATCTAACACGTCTCCAGCATTGGGCAGTGTTCTGGGGATACCGAGATGATACATCATCATCTTTTCCTTCGGGGAGCTCATAGTCTCGTTGGTGGGGCCCGATTGCAAAGGATAGAAAGAAGTCTAGTTAGGTTCATTCATCTACTTATACATTTACTAAACACCTACTATGGAAACACCCACAAAAGGTGACAGATGAGGTTACAAGGCAGGCAGGGGATGATGGCAGGAATGACATTTTAGTCCTCACTTGGCCAGGCCTGCTTTTCCGTGCATCACTTTGGCACACAGTTTAATGCTGTCTCCTTACATTTTATGTGTCTGCTTTATTCACCCTCCTAACGAAGCTGAACATAATCAGGGCATTGCTGTCTGAAAGCCAGAAGCAGTAAAGAGTGTCCACCAGGAGAAGGAAGTGAACCAGCAGGAACAAGTTAGGCTTCAGTGACCGCACTGAGATGAGACCACGTTCACCGTCCACAGGGCATCTTAAAGGCTTATCATGAGGGATTTCTGAACTCCTGTGACATGTACTCAAATTCGCACCCATAGTACCAAAGCTATAGGGAAACATTTCCCTGGAGTACATAGGATTTCTGCTTTTCTGTAAGGAGATAGACCTGAATACAGATTATTCTTTCACTGCGAAAAGGTACGGGGGACTGAAGCTACTAGGAAATTCACTCACTATGAGGCACTGCTGCATTCCCTACTTCTATGTGATACCCAAGAGAGTCCAATCCCATCTCCAGAGAAACTCAGCCCTAAGGAGAGTCAGATGAGCCCATCATGGGACTAGAGGTTGAAAATGGCATCTCCCCCGGCATCAGATTTCACAAACACTGCTAAAAATTTTGAAGTCATATCAGCCTGAAGGTCAGGCTGTCTCTGAAGGTCAGAGTAATACCTTTTAGAATCATTTTAATCTTTATTCACTAGCAAGTATTTGAAATTGCATTAAAATCCCATTTGTGCTCTCATTATTTTTAAATTTTGTTCTTAAAACTTTAAGATATTCTTAAATTATTTACCAGCTACTTTTAAAGATTAAGGAACATTAATTTTGACATTTAGCTTTAAAAGATTTTTTTTTTTTTTTTAGAATATCTTTTAGGAAACTGGCCTTGATGTGTCTACATTGAATTGCATTTCTGAAATATATTGACAGCATGAGAAAAAACAGTGTTTAGTAGACTGTTTTCATTTCAAGATGAAATGTTCTAAATAATTTTGTAAAGAAACACAAAGTGGTCAGAATTCCTGTATGCTACATCCATTAACTCAGATAATACTCAAAAAACAATATGAGATTGATGCAATTATTATGCCATTTTCCTGATGAGGAGACTGAGACAGAGAGAAGGGGCATGTCTAGTACAAAGCTACACAGCCAGGATTTACACTTTAGCTCTCTGGCCCACCATTGTCCTCCTGTTATTCTAGAATACCTCTCAACTTGTATTTATAGTTAATACATAGGAAAATATGTCATCAATTGCTAAATGTGATGCACAACATAAAATTGTCAAATATTTATGTAAGCTTTCATATCCTTTCAATAAATTAAGGCTTTATTAATACTTTGTACTGCTTTGGAACTAAAAAAAAAAAACTTTGAAGAGGTGACATGGTGTAAATTACTATTATTTTCTTTTTCTTTTCTTTTGGGAAAAAATGTAGTCTTCACTGGGTGTTTTTAAATCGAATCTTGTAAGGAGTTTATAAATACTAGGAGAAAGCATCCTATTATGTGTGTCAGAAAACAAAGAATGGTACTTCTAAAAGTTGTTGGAAACCCCATTATCAAATCCCTGCTCTGTGAGACTAGCTAGGAAAATACACTACCGAAATTATGTTAGGAGGAGTCCTAATTACTT
Organism: Mustela nigripes; assembly: GCF_022355385.1. Lineage (NCBI taxonomy): Eukaryota > Metazoa > Chordata > Mammalia > Carnivora > Mustelidae > Mustela > Mustela nigripes. The sequence continues at coordinate 169,413,208 of NC_081559.1, forward strand.
CAGACATGTGGGGAAAAAACATATTTGAAGTTAAGTTCACCCTATATGAAGAGGGAGAGACAATGACCCTCAACCTCATTTAGGTGACCAGTCAGGCATATATTTAGGGAAATAAGGTGGTAATGGGACTTTCTAGCTAAATTACTTGTATTTTGTGTATTGCGTTAATATGTACTGTCTTAACACGGTATCCTCCTACTCCTACTCCTACTGCGTTTTCTAAAGTGGAGTCCACCAAAATCCCTTGTGAGCCTGTTAAAATGTATGCTTCTCAACTCACCCCCAAATATTAAAATCTGTCTCATCACAGATTGGGGCTCAGAATTTGCTTGTTAACAAGCTTTTCAAAGGGTTCTTATTTTCATTAAAATCTAACATAAGGGAACTCCAGAACATCCAACAGCTACAGGACCAGCCACTGAGAATTCTTGCCCTTAGGAACTCAAGAATCATCCTTAATGGATTTGTGTGACCACCCCAGACCTTGACTCTAACTTTCATGCACAACTGAGTGTTGTGTGAGGATTTCTCTAGGGAGAGCGTTCATTAGATTTTCATTAGATTTTAAGGAATTCCTGTTACCATCTCTCTCATGCATCCAGGTTTACGGACAAGAAAAATTCTCAGATACTAACTAAAGCATTAAAGCATTTAATCAGTGTCTTCAGCTTTCTTCCAAAGCAAATATATCTATTATCTCTTCAAAAAGTATGGGATGGCCACCAGTGCCTGGTCATCGCACTTTCCGCATGGCTGAAGAAAGCCCTACAAGGCTGACTTTATTTTTTGCCTAGGAACGTGTGGGGTAAGCCCTTCCTTGGACACAGAAGAGAAACTGGCTTATGTCCCTATATATCATGAATAATTTATGCATCTCTTTATATGCTGTTCATGCATATTTTATCTAGAACCTTCTACAGGCAGAGTAATCTTTAATTTTTGTACAACTTCTGAGCATTGGGTAAAAAAATCGAGGTTAACAAGCAGTCAAACTGTTTTTCACTTGTCTTATGGAGAGAAGGAGTGGGAGAGATATCTTCTCCTCTATAAATCTTCAGGATTTTGCTTCCCAACACCTTTTGGAGATCCTGGTTGGGTAAAGGGTGGGAGTTGGTAATTCAGAGTATCAATTCACAGTCACTTCTCTTGGACTGTGTAGTCAAGCACATGATTACAAACAATGGCAAATTAAAAAGCATCACTGAAATTTGAATACCTGTGGAATGTCTGCCCAGCTTTAGCATGCGTAGAGCCCTGAGCAGCCTCAACACCTGCACAATGCGTCCCACATTTTCCAGCTCCTGTGTCGTCTGGCTCCCACTCAGGCTCTCTACCAGAAGCGTGATGTAGAAGGGCAGGATGGCTAGGAGGTCTATGATGTTCGGCACCTTTCTCAGGAAGCGGCACCTGTCCCGCACGCACAGGAAGCGGAGGACAAACTCCCCGGTGAACCAGCTAATACACACGTACTCCAGGATTTCCAGCAGCTGCAGGTCCAGCCAGCTTAATTCAGCTGACATCAGGGCCATGTTGACGATGGACACCACCACAAAGATGATGGAGATGACCCCAAAGATTCGAGCAGCTGTGGAAGATCCAGGTTTCTCCAGGATGTTCCAGAGCTTTTGCCGGACAGTGGGACAAGGTCCTTGGGAGAAGTCCTGTTCACTCTCATGTTGACTTTCCTGGTCTTCTGTGTCCTTCTTAAAATCTAACGTTTCACTCAGCTCCTTTCTTCTGAAGTATCTTTTAGAGAAAACAACTTGGTGATTAATCTAACTTTTCAAAAATATAGATGTCAAAAGAAAATTAAACTTAGCAGTGAGGTCATGCTTTTTATGTTAGTAAAATGCAGGAAATGTCCATTCATATTTTACCCAGGCTGTCTCCTTCCCACAGTACTCAAAATTTGTTCAGGATTATTATTTTTAAAATGACCCTTTCTTGGTGGAGGTTTATACAAAAAGATTTATATACAACAAATCTATTTTAATGCAAGAACGTAAGTTTGCCATATGGAACTTTTGTGTGTGTGTAATGGAAACTTACATTACAACTTAGTTCATGAAGAACTAGCACTAATACCAAGATAACAGCAAAGTCATCATCAAAGTCCCACAAACATTCCCAGTCAAGGAACCAATTTTTTATCTCCTGTATTTAAAGCAGTTCTCCCTCCAAGTTTAAAGTTAGTGTTCTTCAAAAACAAATGATGTATTTATACGTTGGCTAACTGAACATTAAAAAATGTCAAAAAAAATAAAGAAATAAAAAGAAAATAAAGTTAGTGTTCTAGATCTGATAAATGATAAAGCTCCCTAGTGTTCTAGCTCTGATAAATGATAAATGATAAATGATAGAGACCTCCATCTCTATACATGCATCTTTTGGATTACAGCTTTTCTGACTCATTTATTCCATCATCAAATATTTATTTCAGGCCTGACCTCCTTTACCTTCAAAACGAATCGGCACACGTTCATTCAAAAAAGGAAGAGGTTCCAAAAGTTCCAGTCCAAAGGTGGCTCTGACGCTTTCCAGACATCACCGCCACCCGACCTTAAACAGCTCAGAAATGGCCTCAGGTACTCTGAGGCCTGGATCCTGCCAGGCTCCTGTGAAGCTCCTATCTTACCTCTGCTGCCCTCTCCCCCGCTGCGCCCGCCTCCCGCGCCTCTCGGGTACCTGTCCCTGCAGCAGGAGTCGATGCTGAGCTCGTCGATGCCCCAGTACTGGATCTCCTGAAGGAAGGAGAGCGCGCACAGCTGCTCCATGACGTGCAGGCGGCCGGTGCGGTAGTAGTGCAAGACGTAGCGGAATGCTTGCGAGCTGCGGTCGAAGAAGTACTCGTTGTCCACGGGGTTGGCATCGTCGCAGAACTCCAGGGGGCTGGGCACGGCGGTCAGGGCCCCGGGGCGGCGGCACGAGGCCACCACCACCGCCAGCTTGCCAAGGCGCGTGTGCGGGAAGCAGGACAGCGCCTGCTGCGAGAGCACGAAGCGGCTGCCGCCCACGTTGACCGTGAAGCAGTCCCCGAGCGCCAGGGGCTCCCCTTCACCCTCGCTGCAGAAAACGCTGGAGTCCAGCGAGGTCAGGGAGCAGCTGTCCAGCGGCGAGTCCGGCGGCGCCCGCCCTCGGGGAGGCAGCTCCATCCCCGCCGCCGCTGAGTGAGGGCGCCACAAAGTTGGGGGGCGCGCCGGAAGCCTCGGTCCGGCGAGGGTGGTGGCACGGCCCCTGGTGGCAGCCGGGATTTCCCTGACTCCCGAGGGGGGTGCCTCCCGCCCGCGCACCCTTCCACTCTCCACCCCCTGTGCTCGTTCCGCCTGTGGCCGCTAGGGCGCGGCGAGTGCGCGATCGCGGCGCTCGGGGGCCGGGGCGCCGGGGCTGAAGGGTCGCGCCGGAGGTGGGGGGAAGCTCAGACGCGGTCTAGGCGGGGACAGTCCCGGGGCACCCTGCCGGGCGCCGAAGCCCTACCCGGACTCACGCCCCCCGCCCCCACCCCCCGCCCCGACCCCTACTAAGTTTATGCTGGAGATTCCCTGCCCGGGAGGTGTACGGATTCAATGCTTCGCTACCGAGGGATGGAGCGGGCGGGGAGGGAGAGGTAGGAGATCTAGAGGGAGCGGGGGGGGGGGAGGGGGGGACGACAAGATGACTCTGGGGGGAACGAACCGCGGCCAGGGGCGGGGGTGGTGGTAAGATTCACTCCAGCCCAGGAGACCAAGAGGAAAAAAGTTCAGAAAGCAGGGGAAGTGGTAGCCGGGTCTGAGTTCTCTCCAACTTGAGGCTCTGTATTCCTCCGTCGTCTTTTCCTGCGGAGGCTTCAGAGGCCTCCCCGGGAGCGGTCGCTGGGGGCGTGAGCACGTGGCGGAGGGTGCCCAGGGCGAGGGGGCCACATCATCTGCTCCCATTCATTCTCATTCAGGTCTGATTGTCACTCACGCTCTATTTCCTCCTCCCTCCCTCTGGTTTCGACCTCCTGGTTGAGGAATAAGGATAATTGGTTTTGACTGTTAACTGAAGTCCCAGTGAGTGACTAAGGACTAGGGATCACCGTTTGCCGCCGCGTATCGAGGCACTTTGCGCCCTTGGGCCCTTGGGTTTAGCCATTTCTGCCGGCCCAAGTTTCCCAGAAAGCAGGCGTTCTGGGCTTGTTCTCCGGCCCAGAGCGGAGCTCTCCTTTTAGAAGGGAAGGCAAAAAGACAAGGAATAGAACAAGGCGTGGGCTGGGGCAGGAGTTTAAATAGTAACGCCGACACGGTAAAGGGAGCAGCCGAGCGCGGTGCCCAGGTGAGCCTAGAGGTGTGCCCACCGGGCCCCTTGGAGTCGCGCCCCGTCCAACCTGTTGGACACGGGGCGGGGGGTGGGGAGGAGGGCAGGGTGACTCACCTTCCGCTCCCCGCACATCTGCGCGGCGCTCGGAGGTCGCGGCTGGTTAGGTGGCCTTGCTTCGATCTCCTGGTGTGCACGTGAGGTCTGACTTGACAGGTCCGGGAAGCCTGTGTTCCAGGCTGAGCTCGGCGCCGGCGCTGCGCTCGTTGCTCAGACTCGCCTCATCTCCACCGCCTCCGGCTCCGGCCCCTCGGCCGCCCCCGCCCGCACTCGCGAGCAGTTCGCGGTTTCCAGCACCAGCTGTGGGGAATGCTGCGAGCCGAGGGAGGTGAGACCGGAGGAGGAAGAGAGAAGCACTCGGTGACTGAATATTATATTCATCCTGAAGACACCTCAAGGATTGCTGTTTGGATTCCCGTTTGCCTGAGCTGTGTGTTCACACACGCTCAAGAACATAAATTTTCCATAAGTCTGCGAAACTCAGGATTAGGGTAGTGAGAGTAACTGCTTTGTGTGGCATGGTTCAGGGTTTTCTCAATATTTCCAGCAAGCATCTGGGAATCTTGCATTTTTCGAAAAGTCTTTGTGAGAAAGTGTGAAGCACACATCTTTTTCTTTTTGCAAGTAGTTTTAGAGACCATATATAGAGATGAGCAGGGAGCTTACTTAGTACAGTGGGAAAAACTTTCATAAACTGACTCGAAACCGGGCTGTTTGGTTCTCGCTTGGCCGGATGGCTGTGGGACCTCCAGCTGTGATTTACTTCATGGGCCTCAGTGCCTTCCTTAGCAAAATTTCATGTTTCAAAAAAAAAAAAAAAAAAAAAAAAAACAACTTGGGGCTGATTTTATGCCAGGAAATTTTGTAGTTCTTTTACTCATTCAGCGCCTTATTTAATCATAATAACAATACTAGGAGGTAGCAGCATACCCATTCTTTTTTTTTTTTTTTTAAGATTTTATTTATTTGAGAGAGAATGAGTGAGAGAGAGCATGAGCGAAGAGAGGGTCAGAAGGAGAAGCAGACTCCCCAAGGAGCTGGGAGCCTGATGCGGGACTCGATCCTGGAAGTCCGGGATCATAACCTGGGCCCAAGGCAGTCGCTCAACCAACTGAGCCATCCAGGTGCCCCAGCATACCCATTCTACAGAAGAAGGATATTGAGGCAAAACAGAGAAATTAAGTGATTTACTTAGGGTCGTACAGCCCAAATTCAAACCAGGACTACTTATCAAAGGCTGTAGTCATAAACAATGCTTGGGACATCTCCTTTGTGTGTGACTTTCAAATAAATCAAAGCGTATTTGCTTTTATTTACTTTTTAATCTATCTTTGCAAATTTCTAAAGGAGGGCAGGAGTTTAAGGATGTATTTTTCCTGATCTCTCAACAAATGTTTACTGAGCATCCCCCATGTACCAGACACTGTTCCAGGTGCTTCAGATGGATCCACGAAGAAGAACAGACAAGATCCTTGTCCTTATGGAAATGAAGTTTTTTCCCTGTGAGAATGAAGAGCAACTTCAGCAAAAATTAAAAAAAAAAAAAAAAGAACAAACAAAAACAACAACAACTGTGTAGTGTTTATAGGTTATGGTTCTTTTGGAAGGTTAACTTTTGCTTCTTTAATAGAAAATAGGGAGGAGTTAAAATTACCCTGGTAAATACTTTGTCATTACATTTCGGTTCTTTATTAATTTATTTAGGGTAGCCAAGCTTCTCTTACACAGGAAGAAACCCCCCCAGCATCTCTGTTGTCAATTATTTGGCCCTTGAAAAGGGCAAAAGTCCACAGTTCCGTTAAGCCTTTTTCATACCTTTGTGTAAATAACTTGTGTCAAATGATTAACTTTAAAGGTCTACCCTAGACCTTACAGATGGTGGTGAAGAAGGAAGAACGCTTTCGGAGGAGAATGACAGCTTTCAATGAGAAGGGAAATCTTGGACAGGTAAGGAGGTTAGTTAACAACTTGGATTAACAACTCCAGTAACTTGGAGGTTACTTAACAAATGGTGCCTGAGTCTTGCAGGTCTCCTCCACTGCCACCAGGACCCTAGACTTAAGTTGTGGTTTGTGGTATCCTGTAGAAGGAATTGTAACAATAACCATCTTCCAAGTGGAAAGCCCAAGCTAAGCATCTGAATTCTTGCAATGATCCCATGAAGTAATGTCATGCTTGCTTAGTTACAGATCTCAGCTTGGAGGCTCACAGGCACTAAGGAAGTTTTCCAGTTTCATAGTGAATATGTGAAGGACTATATGAAGGGATCAAAACTGGGATCTTTTGAACTCCAGATTTCATCTCACCCGCTAAGAGCCTAAAATTTTCATTTGGGCTTCAATGGGGATTGAAACAATTTCCACAAAATAAAATAATCATAATTAGAGACATGATGACTCGTTAACTGGGAATATATAAGCACAAATGACCCATTTTAAAATATAGAGTCTCTTGGGTAATGAAAATGTCTGCCTGGGTGCCTGGGTGGCTCAGTGGGTTAAAGCCTCTGCCTTCCGCTCAGGTCATGATCTCAGGGTCCTGGGATCAAGCCCTGCATCAGGCTCTCTGCTCAGCGGGGAGCCTCCTTCCTCCTCTCTCTCAGTCTGCCTCTCTGCCTACTTGTGATCTCTGTCTGTCAGATAAATAAATAAAATCTTAAAAAAAAAAAAAGGAAATGTCTGCCATCTTTTCTGTCCTGCTCCCTTTAATCTATTGTCTCGTCTCCATTGATTACCCAGGTTTGAATCAGAGATCCCAATAAAAAGGAAATGATAAAAGCAGAAATAAATCCATTCAAAGGATATTCTTCCTGGTCCCTGGTCTTGACCTGAGGTATACCCTAAAATATGTCAAGAAGTGAAAGGAGAATTGCTGATAAGTACTTGGGGGTGGTGAGGTCTTGCTTTTGATTTCATTCTTACAAAGCATGGGAGGAATGTGATTGTCACGTAGGAGGCAGTACAGTACTGAGATGTGAAAACTCAACATTTGAATGGCTTTGGGTATATTCTCTCTAGTCTTCAGTTGTTATGAGGTGATTTTCCATTAGCAGTCTTGTTAGAAAATGCTTTCCTAGTGTTTGGCTTTATTTATCAAGTCTTCCAAACATTGATTTGAATATTAAATCTCCAGGTACAACTAGTGTTTTTAATTCTTCCAATTTTTGTGAAGTTTTCCAAATTTTTTAAACAACAACATGCGTTCCTAACAGTTATTTTAAGAAACTTTTGAATTAAAAGAAAAAAAAAAAACCCAGCATACTTTAAATGTCTGATTATTGATAACAATAGGGGCCCCTGGCTGGCTCAGTTGGAAGAGCATGTGGCTCTTGATCTCAGGATGGTGAGTTCAAGCCCCGTTGGGGGTAGAGATTACAAAAAAAAAAAAAAAAAAAAAAAAAAAAAAATTGATTATTGCTAACAATTAAGAAAATAAAGTTAAAAGTCATTTGAAGCATATTAGGAATTCTTATTAAAATCAAGAACATTCATCTAAGTTTTTGAAAAAATAATGAGAATATATTCACATTAATATTGCATTTGTTTTTCTGTTATGTACTTAAATAATATATTACGGTGCTCTTTAAAATCATTAAGTCTCATCTTTGATAAGAATGTTTCAAAATGATTATACGTATATGATCATGAGTCATTGAAAAAATGTTTAGAAAAATGAGCATTCATTATTAATTTATATCCAAAATACTACAACTTTACATTTATTTTTGATAATTAAATAGGTAGGGGGATAAAACAAGTAAATACTTTTGATAAAAGCTTTATAGATTTAAACTTGAGTAAACTCTACCTTTTCATTTTCAATTGCTTTGGTGTAGACTCATAACCTTACACTAAAGTCCCATTAACTTTTATCACTCATTAACAATGCAGACCATATTTTATATGAGGTGTGCGTGCTTATCTTTGGGTACTTAATTTCCCAGGGAATGACCACCAGATGAGCTCATTGTAATGTTTAAAAATGCCTTTGTGTATGGACAAAATGACATTGTCCTCTTCGTTGCATTGGGTTATGTTTAAAGGTAAAGGAAAATCTGACAAATTCTATCTATTCATCTTCCATGAGTCTTCTAGGTGCTTGGAATAAATCCTCCCAACTGTATAACAGCCCACTCCAATGCAGAATTTAGCTTAATGTGGGCTTGTTCTGGATTCCTTCCAAAAGGAGGCAATTATCTTTGGAAGTACCCAAGAACTCATTTTTATAGCCTAGTCTGCTGCAGAGATCACCAAATGGGTTGATGATGGTGATGATGAGGATAATAATATGATAATAATAGCTGCTACATTTACTTAGTCAATTTCTGCTCTTTTATTAGCTGTGTGACAGTAACAAGTTTCTTAAGCCCTCTGTATCTCCTTCTCCTCATCTGTAAAATAGGGGTAAAAAGAGAACTTACCTTACACTATTGTTTTAAAATTAAATGAGATAATCTATGGACATGTTTAGTGCAGTGCCAATATTTTTGTTTCCACTATTATTATTACTATTATATTTTAGAAATACTTTTCTGATCCCCCTTACTGGGCATGTACTATGTGATCCTATCACATAAGATGTCCCATAACACTATGTGATACTACTCATTTCATTTATAAATGTATATAACCCTATGAGGAGAGTAATATTATCATTATTATTTTGCAGAAAGGAACCCAGGATCACAGTACTTAAATAATTTCTCAAGTGTCATACTGATAGTAGAAAACAGAGTTGAATACTTTTGTTTGACTCAAAGCATTTGAAGGGCATTAGCGTGAAAATAATGCGATGATGAGAAATCACTGATAGAAATACTCTTCTCTTTAAAAATAATTTTATATGGAAAATTTCTATTCTTGATTGAAATAATTGAGATGATTATGTATTTTATAGTGCATGACCAACATATTGCATGTAATTTTCATTTTAATAAATTTCTTCTAATCATTGTAAAGAAGATAGTTGATTGGTTTGGCCATAAAATGATTCTCACCCAGCCACTGTGATATGCAAAAGGCATATTTGAATTTTTCCTGAGTTACTAAGAAACTGTGTAGATGCAGGCACTTATTGTTCACTGGATAAACTCCTATAATTACACTGAAATTAAATTTTTATAAACAAGATTTAGAAGCGGTAGAGAAAACACAGGGCAAGTACTCTGCTCATCAGGTCCTATAAGCTGTTAAGTGAACCTAATATTGAATTTGAAAATTCCAATTAAATCCTTTTTACCCAGCTTTATGAAATTCCTTTGTGCTTACAGAGATTGAGTCATACAAAACCATTAAAAATGCTTTTCATCCAGTATATATGATTTATTAATATTAAAAGTTAAATTGCATTTAAATTTGTCCTTATTCTTTTTAGTGCTTTCTTCTATTATTAAGGAACTCAGTAAACTTGAAATCCATTCTGTAATTAGAAGAGAGGTAATCTTTACATTTCATATGTATTATAAGGTTTTTTATGTTGCATTTCTTTCCTTTTTCTGGAATCAACTCAAAATGGAAAAGTTTTCAATCAGTAAATATTTATAGAAAGGTACTTTTGCTAGTGCTGGTAGTAGTTATTGTCTATACAGATGGGATATGTATTATATATCATATACATAATTTATACCATATACATGAATAGACACAGAACAAATACATACATAAAAAACTAACAATACAATAAGGTTTACATTGATTAATGTATCAGTGGGTCACATTGTTATTACCATGCAAGAAAAGTAGTGAAAAATCAGAAGCAATACAAGGGAAATAGTAGAGATAAGGAAGGAGAAAAGCAATTCTGCTTTACAAAATGGCTCTTAGTTACATAGTGTAGTTCCTTTAAATAGCATCCTCCTGCGTTTTAAACATGGTTTAATTAAAGAAAAATATGAAGTAATTTTTTAGGACACATATGCTGAACTCTGTGCCAAAGTAGTTTTGTTAACTGGCTTGTAAACCTGTATAAAATACCTATTATTCTAATGTCAGTTTGAATACGTAGACTATAACTTTAAATAAATATTCTATATAATAAATTATTGCACATGAATATGAAAAACCTAATTCTGTTTGAATTAAAAATTACTGCTTTTTACACTTAACTGTATGTTTAGCTTCTACTTGTAGCACTGGTTCAAAAGAGTAGAAATATGGGTTTTCAGTCAGTACACATTAATTTGGTTAATTTGAAAAAAGAGCCTTGGATCAGTGCATGTGTTGCAGAGTATATTTTCTCTATAGAGTGTAATTAAATTGGTGGGAACTGAATATAAAAATTTGTCATTTTTTCAACATGAAAAATAGCAGTGGGCCATATGGCTTCTCCTTTTTGCCATTGCATCTGATCGACAGCTCAGTTATAGACCCGGCTGCCCCGTTCTCCCACAAACAGATTTCCCAGAAAACTAAACCGAATGGGAATCCAGAGGGAAGTTAAAGCATAGCTGGCCTGTTTTTTGTTTTTTATTTATTTATTTAAAATTTCTATAAGGTCAAATTTATCCATTTTAGCAACTGAGAATGTTTTATTTTCATGGCAGCATCGAGAACTATTCCGTATTGCTTATGGTATTTGAAATGAAAAGATGTCCCAATTAAATAATTTGAGAAAGAAAAGAAATAAAACAAATGGGGATTTTAAAACGAATTTATGAAATATCAACTTAATAATGGATTCAAAATTTACACGGACTTAGGCACTTATGTTTTACTTTTGAGAGCAGAAGCTGATGAAAAATCAAGAACAGATAATTAGTGACTCTGTGGAAGTTTCGAGAATAGCAAGTGGTTTTATGGATGAGTACATGCTTGTACGTGTGTATAGAACAGGTATTTCAATTTGATTTAAAAAAAAGCCAAAAATATAAAACTTTTCTCATTTAATATTGCTCAATACATAGGAAAGTATTCTTCAGCAAACGTTTCAAAAAGACTCCATATACAGTTAATTTTTGCCTTACTTCATGTTTGCTCTATTGATAGTTATTGCCAACTGGCAAGAAAGGTTTCTGTAAAATATTTATTGAATGGCTAATTGCAAAATAAAAAGTGAGTTTAGATCTATTTGAACAGGTAGGAATAAGAGAATGAGAGAGGTGCATGTGGCCTCTTTCATATTATGCTCATGGGCAAACCTTGCCAGCAGTTGGGAGTCCCGTTCACTGGAGAAATGGTGATTGATTTTCAGCTTCTATTTGAATGAAAATCTGTCCCTCAGGCAATAAGAGTAACAAAATGAGTGGGCCTCTCTCCAGTGAGTTAGTGGAGATCAGTTTCTTATATAATAAGTAATGGATAAGGACTGTGATTAAAATATTTGTTATTAAGGGTGCAGGTTTTCAAATATGGCTGTAATAAAAGATGGCTGACCCATGCCTCAAGGCAGTAGTCTCAAGACCAGTTTGCACTCTTAAAAATTATTGAAGACCCCAAACTTTTGCTGAGGTGGGTTGTATCTATCGATATTTGTCATATTAAAAGTTAAAGCAAAAAAAAAAAAAAAACCAAACTAGTATTTATTTATTAAACATTTAAAAATAACAGAAAAGCACTTGTGTTAAGTGATTTAAAAATAATATTAATAAGCATATTTGTTAAGAAAATAAATAATTTTTTAAATAATAATATTTTCCAAAAAACATCGTTAGTGAGAATAATGACATTGTTTTGCAATTTTTTCTATCTCCTTGATTGCTAGCTTAATAAAAGATAGCCTTATTTTCATATCTGCTTCTGTATTCAAACTGTTGCAATTTGTTTTCCTTTTGAAGTTTATAAAGAAGATCCAGGGTCAAACAGGTAGGTAGTTGAAAAAAAGAGGGGAATTTTAACAGTTTTTGCATATAATGTTGTATATGCCTTTGTATTATACTAGAACTTGACAGGTTAGTTCCAAAGTAGAATCTGAAACTGTATCTGTGAGCTTTCATACTCAATTATATTAAAACCCATTGGCCTATCTTGCCCTTGGAATTTTTTTCAAAATCCATGCATGATTTTGTTATGTTATGCATTATTCTTTTGGAAAATGTAGGTTTTGCCAAAAAGTGACACATTTAATTAAATAACATAAAAAATCCCTTTTGTTAATATTGCCTCCAATTTCATCAGAAAAGTGTTTTCTGTTTTGTTTTTTTTTAGAGGGCGGGGAAGGGGGAGGGGCAGAAGGAGAGGGAGAGAGAGAATCTTAAGCAGGCTCCAGGCCCAGGGCAGAGCCTGAGGGTAGCGGGGGTGGAGTGGGGGGAAGGTGAGGGGATGTCAGTCTCACAACCCTGAGATCCTGACCTGAGCCAAAATCAAAATTAACCAACTGAGAAAATTTTGAAATATTGGGAAGCTATCAAACTCGTGGTAGAAATAAATTTTCCAAAATTCTAATTTTCACTTGAAAGCTCAAATTTTATTATCAGAAACAAATATGGTCTACTTCCTTGACAGTAATAGGATCCATTCATTCATTTTTAAGAAATTATTCATAAACATCTGAATAGTTTGTCCTGCAGTCATGTTTTCAAGTAAAAATAGTGATCCATGGGGAAAAGTGGCTAGTTCAGCTTATAATTCAGAATAATTAATTACACAAGTGCTTTTCCTTGAGCCAACCATGGTACTGAAGTATGCTATAGAGAGCTTCAGTATACTTCTCATTTGGTTAAATAAAACATTAAGAAGACATGTACCCGTGATAAGGTTTAAAAAAATTAATATTTTAGCAAAATCAGTAACTTTCATTATTATTCATCAAGGGTCTTGTTAAACTGGCTTTTTTATCCCTTCAAAATGTAAAGAATACGATGACAGCTCGTACAGACTGGTCTCAATGCTTTGAGGTGTGTTAAAAACAAAAGCACTTTTGTTTTTATACTGCTTTAATACTCTTCGTGCAAATGTGGATTCAGTGGAAAATACAAATAGGTCCGTTATTGCGAAAATAATGTTTTAGATCAAGAACTCCTAAAAGGTCTCAGAAAATCTCAGGGGTATTTCACATTTTGAAAACCATTATTATAAGGAATATATGTATTTTGACAACTTAAACACAGAATTTATATTTACATGTTTGAGAGTTATGCAAAGAAGTATAGGATTTTTACATGTTGTATTGCAAGGTTTCATCAAAAAATTTCCCATACCTAATAAATACTGTAGAGCATAAGCACACACATACCTTAAACATAAAATTTATACACACACATGCACTCATGGAAATGTGATCATATGAATGTTTCTGTATTTTCAGATATGCAGAGAAAATGTAATTAATTTTTACTCCAACTATGGGATATCAGTTAAACTTTACTTTTTTGTTTAGTCAAGTAAATTTAATAATATGTAATGGTGCACAGTGTTTTAAGGTAATAGTTTTTTGGATAAAAGTGCCCAGTCTCAGAATTTTGGTCTCCTTTATGCCTCACTGGAGGGGCAAGGTATGGCCTGGGATGATGAGAGCCTCCTATGTAGTTTAAGTGAAAACAGTTGGATCATCATTGAGGAGGGCTTGCTGGACTAGTGACTGCTGGGTTATATAGGAGTGTGAACCTAAAGGGCCCTTGTTGAGCCATTTGCTTCTGGTTTCTAATTTCCTCCTCCTTTGTCTCTTCTCTTTAGCTCAGGTTATAAACGGTTAATTGGTCCACCCCACCACCACTCTGCTGGCTCCCAGCCTTTTATCTCTAGCTCTCTTCAGCAGTTCATGGAGCCACTTCTGGTGTCTCCATCTATAATCTTGCACTATTTTTTCCCACATAATCACATCTGCCCTAGGTTAGAAGTAGTTGCGTTTGGGGCACCTCCTAGAGCTTGCAGCTTCTCACTTTTACAATGAATGGTGAAGTGTTAATGCACATGTTCCTAGGCTTTCTCACACCTCTTAGAAGCTTCTAAATGCTTCTCCTGGACCTGCAGGCGTTTGTTATCAACATGGATTCGTGTTTATGGGGGATACAGGAACCCTAAGCCAGATCCACTTGATGCTATCTTTTCCCCTCTGCTTTTTTTCTTTTAAAGATTTTATTTATTTATTTTTTTAGAGAAAGAGAAAACGTGAGCGAGCACAAGCAGGGGGATCAGTAGGCAGAAGGAAAGGGAGAAGCCTGCTGCAGGGGGCCTGATGCAGGGCTGGATTCCAGGGTCCTGGGATCACAGCATGAGGTGAAGGCAGACACTTAACTGACTGCGTCCCCCAGTCTTTATATTTTTTCATTTTTCTTTATAATTATTTTCTCACAATTATTCATTTCTCCCCCCTCATGTTTAAGCCAGTGGTTCTCAGTGTTAGTACTTCCTTCTTAAAGAAACATTTGGAAATGTGGTAATGGTCGTAGAGGAGGGGGAGTTGTTTGGAGAATATTATTGTCATGATGGTTAGAGAATATTATTGACAATTACTCCCTAGGAGCCAGACATGGTAAGTATCCTTTAGAAAGAATTGCTACTGCAGAAATGCTAGTAATGCTTTCAATGAGAAACCCTGCTATAGATACAAATTTCTCAGAACCTGGGAAAGGAGGCTTCATAGCCTAGCCTGGTTCTCTAATAATAGACACAGCACTAAGTCTTCCCATGATCCTCCAGATGGATGCCTTGAGCTGCACAAAATGTCATGGGCAAGAAACACAAACAATACTGTTATCATTAAATGAAATATAGACATATGTTTGAATTTGTGATCATTTTTATACTACCATTGCATAGGGATGGCACGTTAAACGGAAGAACTAAATATATAAATCTACATGCATTTATTTAAAATGTGCAATAAGATAATGCTTTCTTGACATAACTGTAAAGATGGGACCGGTCCCTATGGATTCATGTTGGCACACATCACAAAAACAGCCTGTCATGCACGCTCCATGACAGAACTGGCAAACTTTCCAGAAGAATCCATAAAAAAGCTGAAATTACTTTCTTTAATACCTTTGGTTAGCCTTCTCAAGGACAGAATACCCAACATGATTTCCTCGCTAACTTCCAGATAATCCTTTTTCCTCCAAAGTTGCAAACAAGAGTTGCTGTTTCCAGAATGTTTTTGCATGCTTTCTTTTCACTTTTTTATACTTCATCAGTCTGTTTTTCCCTTTAATAGTCCAGTATATTGACTCCCTCACATGCAAGAAAACAGTTTGCACATAAAAATAACAAAATGAACTGCAAAGAGTTAATTAAATATACTTTAGATATTTTTGATATTTGGAAAAATATTCTTTAGATATTTTTGATGTTCATAATATTCCAAATATTCCAAACCTTGGTTTTTGTTTAATAAAATACATATTATATGTTTAATAATCCTATAAAAGTCCAAGAGGTCTATTGGCCAAACATTGAATGTGGGCATCAGAATTCTCTAAACTTATATAATTATGATTCTTTAAGTCAATGATGTATAAAATTAACATATTCAGATTGAATGTCTTCCATTGGAATGTGATATATTTGCAAATGTAGGCCTTCTCTATACTCTCACAGTTATTATTTATTTAAGTTTGCTATATTTTTTTTCTTCCAAATACTTTCATTAATGGGCATATGTTATGCCTGATGAGAGCAACACATTTGAATTGATTTTTTTTTTCATAGAGAACATTAAAGGACTTGCATGACAGATATTTCTTGAGTTGTGAATTAATTTGGAGTGATTCACAGTCAGTGGAAGTTTTGGAGATGTTTTAATTTAGGAAGATGACAATGATGTGAGTTAGCACACACATTACAAAATCCATAACAATATCCAATATGTTGTAAATCTTCTCTCTTTTATAAAATGTCAAATTGATAATAAAATAATCTTTGTCAGAGATTGACTTATTTTTGAAGATTTTAAGACATAGCAACATTGTTTTGAGTTATATATATATATATTTTATACATATCACACATATATATATATAAATACATATATTTAGTTTTAATTATTCACAATTTTGGTGACTATTGGTGTTCATTTGCCTTCACTTTAATAGTGACTTAGGAAAAACTGGAGGTGCATTTTGTGGCTCAAAGATACTAATAACCATTTAGAGTGACTGCTTTTAGTATAGTCTGGGATTATAACATAAAGTTAAAAATTCACTGGTGAGGCAGAACTGGAAACTCAATGCATTTTGTATTCTGGCACTTGTCCAGAAATCTGCACTAAGGCACAGCTTAGATAGCTGACTCAGAAAAGTCTTTAAAAATTGACCAAAGAGGAAGCAGTGATGACCTGGCAAAGGTTTTGTGGGTTCACTAGAAGACCACAACCAAATTAAATGGGTAGCTGACATGGTTAGAAGGTGGAGTCTTAAATGGGATGACACAATTAGTGACTAAGAAACAGAATCTGGAGAGAGTTCATCTCCGTAAGTATCTGTGAAACAGACGGGATAGGAGCATTTTCCCCGAGACAGATAAAGACACAAAGACAGAACAACGAGTCTGGCTCTTGGGACATTCAATCTTTCTTTGGTGGCAAAGGCTTTTGTTGGTGGCAAAGGCTATGGGCACTGGGAAATTTGAGGATTGAGTGAGGTCCTATGTAAAATACCTTTGGTTAGCCTTCTCAAGGACAGAATACCCAAATGATTTTTAGGTATTCTGTCCAAGATTTTATTATTATTTTTTTATCTTTCCTGGGCTTAAAAGACTAAGGTATTACTCATAGTTAGTGATGGCTATTTGTATGTTGGACCAAAAAAAAAGAAGTAGTAGTAGTAAATTATTAGTGGTTATTTTTTCCTGGAGCCCATTCTACTCACAAAAGGCAGTCATTTTCCTCATGATTTCAGTCGCTGTTACAGAATCTGTTTTCTTCTCAAATTAATTCTCAGACACAAAAAGAACCAGTTGGCCTCTGATTACACACACCTGGTATGCTCAACAGCTTGTTCCATAGAAGCATCCAGTGGATCTCATTTATTGCTTAAAACTTTTTCTCAGTGTATCCTGAACAATATTTGTTCTTTTTTTTTTTTTTCTTGCTTCACCTTCTGATGGCTGTGCTTTAGCTCACCATAGATCTTAGGTGTGTGGGTGTCCTTACCTCACCCAACCTTCCCATACTTTTAACTTAATGGGGTTTGAAGTTAAATCGGGGCCACCTAACTTCTAATTTTAGGAATAGGCCATTTATTATTGATGAGTCTGTGGAGTGTGTTTGCAAGGACAGTCCTTCCTACTTGTTTTTGATGGTCAAAGATGTGGATGTATGTAGTTTTGGATGAGCCGTTCCTATTAACAGTACTTCTGGAACCCTTTTAAGGTTGTTAAGAGATATTCTGAAAAAAAAAAACAAAAACAAAAACAAAAACAAATGCTCTTTATCAAATGTGTCTGCATTAAAGAATTAAAGAGCTTTGTTTTCTCTCCAAAATGTTTCTCAAATCCATACACTCCTCCACCTCCTCGCTGTTATTCTAGTCTGAGCTATCAACTCTATGATATCCAATGATTTCTTCCTTCCGCTCTTGATTTCTACCGAATACCCTAGGTTGCATCATGGCAATAAAAATTCAAATCACATAGTGGTAGTTCCCTAATTAAAAGTCTTCCCTGGGATGCCTGGTTGGCTCAGTTGGTTAAGTATCTGTCTTTGGCTCAGGTCATGATTCCCAGGGTCCTAGGATCAAGTCCCACATCAGGCTCCTTGCTCAGCGGGGAGCCTGCTTTTTCCTCTGCCTGCTGCTCTCCCTGCTTGTGCTCTCTCTCTCACACACTGACAAATAAATACATACATACATACATACAATATTAAAAAAAGATAAAGATAAAAGCCTTCCCTTTTATTCACACAAAGAATGAAGTTTAAATCCCTTTTCATGGCCTTCAAAGTTTCTGACCTTTCCAACCATTCATTTATAACCACATACACTGAACATTTTAATCTTTTGCTGCTGGTCTCTTATTTATTAGTTACAAGATGGGGGAAGCATAGAGTATTTTTAATACCTAAGACCTTCTTTTCTTTCTCCAACACAGCCATAGAAACTTTACAAGGGTAGTGATCTTATCTGTACTGTTCACCACTGTATTCTCAGGCCCTGATACAGGTCCCATCACATAATTGGACAAATAAATATAGATCATGCTGACAATGATTTATCAGAAATTTTAATATGCTACTGTGCAATGTAGCTGTTCTAAAAACTCAGAATATTTGGAAATATTCATTTACACACACAAATTTGCAATTCCTGGAGTCACAGCTGAGAACATTGCCTTTTTAGACAGACTGGTTTGGGGACTTGTTTATGGTTCTTAACATTGCAAAGATAAACTCCTTCTTAGCAATGCTTGTTTTCTCCTGGTTTAGGTAATCTCCAGAGCCTTTAAACATAAGATTGTTCAACAGTTATAACAGAGTATGCTCAAGTTCAATGTTCTTGAAAACCTTTAAAAGCTGAGAAAAATACTAACAGACATTTGCCTGAAAAATATCTAGTTTATTATTCTAGAGCCTACATTTTATTCATTGATTTGGTCAGACCATTATCAAGATATTCATTGGGATCATGCCAAATTGGTTTAGTGTCAAGTCTTCTCTTATTATATTTTGGTGTATGTTTGCAGGTCTATGTTGGTGGATCTCATAAGAAAGAATCTTAAAACAGCTCATGTTGGAGTTTGCTGTAAATATGTTGTTGAGGATGGTATCTATTCCATTACTTGGCATTCTCTCTAGGAGGTACTCAACTATAAAATTCTCTTCTTCCTCAGAGAGAAGAATAATTATTTTCAATTGATTTGCGTTGCTAATGAACATTGAAATATAGATTATTCACAGATACATATATATTTTTTGAAAATGTCACAATTAATATTATCACGTGCTTCTTATAGTGCTTAGTATTAGCTAGTGATCATATAAATAGTAGTTTATGTGGGCTGTCCCATTTCATTCTCACAATAACCCTATGCCATAGGTATAGTTATTAATTACCTTTATTTTACAGATGAAGAAACTGAAGTACAGAGAGGATAAATAATTGTCCAAAGGCATATAACTAGGAAATGTTGGAACCAAGTTATGAAAACAGTCTAACCTTAAGTAGACTGTCTCTCACATAGATCTAGTTTATTTTTCTGAAGCTTATTTTTCTTTTGTGATTTTTTTTATCTGCTTAAATTATCTTAAGTCATTGTGGGAAAATGGAGAGTATAATAAAATGCAAAAGATACCAAGCTGCTTTTCCTTATGAACATTATAGTATATCACAAATCTCAAATATATGTGTAGGTAGAAAAATCAAGTAGGAAGTATCAGAAACTGCATCTTTATTACACTAAGCTATTTATTAGCTATTATTTTTTTCTAAGTGCATATTTTAACTTTAACTGTCTTGTAAGTTAATTTCACCCTTTCTAGGGTTATTTTCTCAAAGTATACTAACTTGCTATGTTACTGAAGATTAAATGTGCTGGTAGTATTATGTTCCATCAATTATGATGAATTTCCTGCCTAAAGTTTCACTCTGGCAGTTTCCAGTGCATTCTCCACCTAGTAGCCGGAGTGGTCTTTCTAAATGGTACATTTGATTATGTCATTCTCCTGCTTAAAACTTTTTAAGGGCTCCTGGTTCCTCTCAGGATGCTTTCTCAGTTCCTTATCACAGCTCACAGAATGTTTTAGGATCCAGAGTTCTCTTTCATTTCATTCCTCACACTTTGTCTGCAGCCATCCGAAATTAGCCCTACTTCTGAGAGGGAGCCCTGTGCTCTCTAGATCTAGGCCTTCACAGTCTGTGTAGAAGTGTGCTTCCTGCTTCTCTTTCCATCTGCCCAACTCTTAACGTGTCTTAGTTTTCAGCCTAGGTCTTACCTCTCTGAATCTAGGCTAGGTGCTCTTCTTCAACTGTTCCTTCGCTCTCTGGGTTTATCCCACTGGAGCTGTTGCCTTTTTATCCATTTGACCTTTTCAACAGGAGACCAAGTTCCATTTTAAAGAGGAATGTTTCCAGGTCACTATCTTGTTCTCTGCCCCTATCTACTCTAGAGATCAGCTTTTAATAAGCCCACAGTATTTACTTTTTGAATAAATGAATGGCTTTTATAGATATCATATACCTTTATTTATATTCTCCTTAAATACTTTCTTTAAATTTGTCACATTATTGATATAACCTACAATTGTTCTGTCTCAGCTCGAGTTCAAACCCTAATTTCTGTACTTACCAGTTGGGTGTCTTTGGGCACATTAAACAAAGTCTTTGGTCTTCATTTTAAAATGCAGTAATGCTTACCTAATAGGGTTGCAATGAGTAGTACCTGGGTAGTACACATAAAACATTTAATATAGTGCTTGTAACATCGTAATTGTTTCTTCTTATGTCAGGTTTTTTGTTTTATTTTGTTTGTAGTATGAAGGTTAGTAACTCCAGGTTTGGGGATAAACATAGGTTCTGTGGATTCAAATCCTGGGTTGGTTTCTTACTGGTTATGTACCCTTGCTCTCTGGGAGTCTGTTTTCTCATAAGTAAAATGGAATAATAGTAATGTCTACCTGCACAGGTTACTTTGAGGTTTAGGAAAGATAATGTCAATAAAATCCTTAGCTTATTATCTGGTACACAACAGAGGCTTAATAGATGTTAGATATCATTAACAAATTTATCTCTCTAGTTCATCAGTTCACTAAAATCTTAGATTCCTGTTTCATTCATCTTTAAATTCCTAGCATCAGTGTTCTGCATTAGTACCTCGCATATAAAAATGTGTTTGCGTGTAAATAATAACCCCGAGAACAATAAAGCACTAAACAATTGTGTGACTAGGTGCATCAGCCAATTGTAACTGGGATATCTAGAGACAGATGTTAGTGGTGGTGGGGCATCACTTTGGAATGTGGAGACATTTTCCAGTGAAGATAAGCCTATGTGATGACACTGTCTTTAGAGAGTGGTGCGTCAGGAGTTGAGAAGGAAATGCACAAGGTTAATTGGGAGAGTGTCAAGAAAAAAAATTAACCTAATTCTCAGTTTTAGCTCTGATTACCTTTAGGGGATAGTTTCAGTGTTAATCCAAGGAAACAGAAAAGAGGATTTCTGTAAGTGGCCCGGCTTCACATGATATTGTTTTATGATAGGAATTCCATATGATAAGATAATTTGGTAAATAGACCCCGTATGTTTTTTAGAGCTGAGGTTTATTTGAATAGACTAGACAATATGCCCAGGAGGATGTGCATTAATTAGTAAGCTATTAGTGTTAAATTGCTGCTAATTTGGATTTTGTAATTGAAAGGACCTAGAAGACTACAGAACAGTGTTGACAGCACTTTGAGACAGAAGGAAGTTTGAAACAGATCTTCTATGCTTCCACTTTCACTGATAAAAGACAAGGTTTGTTTCACTTGACTAAAGTAACTGTTATTTGAACTTCTGGTCTTCCTTTAAAAATTATAATTTAGTATAGTATAGGAGTAAGTGTGAGTTCTCTTCAAAGTTCAGTTTTGAATATACCCCACATTGGCATGTAAGAGCACTAAATATTTTCAAAAATTATAGTTGGTCAAGAATGGGAAACTCGGTCAGGTTAACATAACTCAAAAAATGCTTCATAAATATAATTGTGAGTTTACAGAGAAAAAGGCAACCATTTAATATGAATATACAATTCAAAAATCATATAGCTATGATTCTTGATATGTAATAAAATTGAAGAAGGCAAGTTCCATGTCCAGAATGATAATGTGAGAAGCTCTGTGAGTTGCTTTCAAGGAAACAACCATAACTGTTAAGATTTTAAAAAACAACAATTTAAGGTCTCTGGAAATTGTCCTGAGTACATAAAGGAAAAGGAGAAAATCCACAAAGTCTCTGCAAGCTTTAGTGAGAGTCCAGGGCCCTTCAGCCTCCCTGTCACACCCCAGCCCAATACGATGGAGACTCCCCTCTGGGCAGTTGCTGCCAAGGTGATGGGAGCTCCTTTTGCTTCTAGCTCCTAGTTAAGGACCGTGGTATGTCTCCAGGAAGGGCAGGCCACTAGTGTTTCTTGTCACCCTTAGCTCTGTGTTGCAAGAGTCGGATTCCAAGCAAGTGTGACCCTGTGTTCAGAAGTTCCCCTCCTCCACCCGGTTCCCACTGATCCAGGTGAAGCCGGGTGGCGACCCCCTTGCCACAGCTCATCATGAGTGGAGGGTCCATGGTGGGAGATACAAACCTAGAAGAACAGACCACTACCTTGCCCAGGGCACCCTGTTCCTAAAGCAGAGCTGTCCCTGTGACAGAAACAGGCCACTGTCCCCTCCCCAGGTCTAGACAGTGGCTTGGCGAAGCAGTCCATAAAAGAGCTTGAAAATGCACCAAAAAGGAACAATTTATTTGCATAGAGTATGGGTAAATTCAGGCCTAAGGGAATGCTGAAGAAAAAAAATGGAGACATTGGTGATGGAGTCCCACATTGGGCTCCTTGCTCAGCAGGGAGCCTGCTTCTCCCTCTGCCTCTGCCTGCCATTCTGTCTGCCTGTGTTCGCTCTCTCCCCCTCTATCTCTCTGATAAATAAAATCTTCAAAAAAAAAAAATGGAGATGTTGGTGTTAAATAATCAAGAGGATGCTGGTAGCTCCACTAGAGCAACAAGCTAAATCTTATGCTAACTCCTCTACCAGAGGGGACCAGGGAAAGAGAAATTGGAACTCTTATACTACCGGAGAGAATATAAAATGATGAAGCTGCTTTGGAAACAGGCTGGCAGCTCCTCAAAAGATTAAACAGAGAAGTTACCCTAAGACTCAGCAATTCTACTCTGAGTTACACATGAAGAGAAAGGAAAACAAGTCCACAGGAAAGTTTCATGTGAATGTTCATACCGTTATTCATAACAGACAAAAAGTGGCAACAACACAAGGGTTCACCAACTGATGAATGGATAATGAAATGTTGTATCCAAACAAAAGGCTATTATTCAATAAGATTGAGAAATGGCATATGGACACATGCTATCACATGTGTGTTTTCAAGAATTTAATAGAGATGGAATCATACAGTATTTTTTATTTGCTTGGCTTGCATAATGATTTGAAAATGGTTCATTTTGTTGTGTGTATCCATAGTTCATCTCATTGTTGAACTAAATTGCATTTTTCTGGATATATAATTTTTTATCCACTCACTTTAAAAAAAATTTAAAATTTTAAAAAAACATACAATGTATTATTAGCCCCAGGGGTACCGGTCTGTGAATCGCCAGGTTTACATACTTCACAGCGCTCACCATAGCACATACCGTCCCCAATGTCCATAACCCCACCCTTTCCCGACCCCCCACCCCCCAGCAACCTTCAGTTTGTTTTGTGAGATTAAGAGTCTCTTATGGTTTGTCTCCCTCCTGATCTCATCTTGTTTCATTTATTCTTTTCCAACCCCTCAGACACCTGCATTGTATCTCTACTTCCTCATATCAGGGAGATCATATGATAGTTGTCTTTCTCCAATTGACTTATTTTGCTAAGCATGATACCCTCTAGTTCCATCCACATTGTTGCAAATGGCAGGATTTCATTTCTTTTGATGGCTGCATAGTATTCCATTGTATATATATACCACATCTTTATCCATTCATCTGTTGTTGATGGACATCTAGGTTCTTTCCATAGTTTGGTTATTACCACTCACTTTTTGATGGACATTTATATTTGTCCACTTTTGAGCTATTCTAAATAAAGTATCTAGGTCATTAGTGTACAAATCTTTGTGTAAATATATAATTTATTTCTCTTGGATAAATACTTGGGATTGAAATGATTAGGTCATTTGGTACTGTATGATAAAATTTAAAGAAATTACTACATTTTTTTCTAAAGTGATTGTACTATATTATAAGTCTACTAGCAGTGTTATCAGAGTGACAGTTGCCCCATATTGTCACAAACCTGTGATGTGGTCAGTCTTGTAATTTTTAAGTCTAGTAGGTGAATGGTCATAACACATTGTAGTTTTAACTTATATTTCCCTGATCATGTTGAGCACCTTTCCATATGCTTGCTATCTCTATATCCTTGGGGAAGTGTCCAAATCATTTTCTGTGTGTTTGTGTATGTACGCACGTGCATGCATTTTTTTCTTAATATTGAGTTTTGAAATACAAGGCCTTTATTAGATATATGGTTTGAAAATATTTTCTCCTGTTTTGTGATTGATCTCCTTTTCTCTTGATAGTCCTTCTAAAAAAGCAGAGAGATATTGATGAAATCCAAGTAACTAATTTATCTTTTATGATTTCTTATTGAAAAACTGCATAACTCAAGGACACAAAGATTTCTCCTATGCTTTCTTCTAGAAGTTTTATAGTTTAGGCTTCACACTTAAGTCATTAACCACCATATCCTATTCTTTTACTATCTTCAAGTATTTTTTAAGTAGTTATTATTGGGGTGCCTGGGTGGCTCAGTCAGTTAAGAATCCAACTCATGGTTCTGACTCAGGTCATGATCCCAGGGTTGTGAGATCAAATCCCATTTCCGGCTCTAAACTCAGTGTGGAGTCTGCTTGAGATTCTTTCTCTTTCCCTCTCCTTCTCCCTTTCACACTACCTCAGTCTCTCTATTACTAAAACAAATACAATTTAAAAAATCATTATTATTATGGTTTTATTTAAATTCACCCAAATTAGTCAGCCATAGAAATACAAAATTGCTTTAATATTTCCCAGTTGCAGAATGAATCTTTTTCCCGTGAAAAAATTATTTTTCAGATGATGGGCCCTCTCTCATTTCCATGACAACAGATTCTTTTTCATTGAAGGGTAGAAATAAACAAACCAAGTTCTTGATCTCAAGTTACTCATCCTCTTTCTTTTTTCATTATATTTATATTTTCATTATATTAACTTACAGAGATAGAATAATCAAAATTTGTAAAATTGTCATTTATGCTGACCCTGATTTTAATCATGTTGCTCCTCAATCCAATGGGATGATAAAAATTGTCTTATGACAATGAGAATTTTATGAACTGTTACTAATTATTTGAGTCAGAAGTGTATGATGTGGGGTGCCTGGGTGGCTCAGTTGGTTAAGCCTCTGCCTTCCGCTCAGGTCATATCTCAGGGTCCTGGGATCAAGCCCTGCATCTAGCTGTCTGCTCAGCAGGAAGTCTGCTTCCTCCTCTATCTCTGCCTGTCTCTCTGCTTACTTGTGATTTCTATCCATCAAATAAATAAATAAAATCTTAAAAAAATAAAGTGTATGAGACACTAAAATTTCAGTGAAATATAACTTAGACGCTATTACTTAGTATTTGTATAGTGTAGTGTAATAGTGTCCTTTACTGCATTCAGAAGCTGCACATCACCTGGGCATTACTGTCTCAGTGGCATCTGTTGAGGCTTTGCAGAATAATGTAGTGGACACTTCAGGCCAGAAGAACTGGGGAGGGAATGTCCTGGCCCATTTCCTAGCTCTTGGAAGGAGGCAAATATTTTAGTGTCTCTTAGCTTAGTGTTATGACGGTTGACTAGGGGTATTATCTTTTCTATTTTTTCGCTAGAGTCAAGATTAGAAGCAGATGACATCATAGACGTGAAAACTATATAGAGTCATTATTTAAGGTATTAGGACCAGTCCTCTTTTTTGTTTTTATAATTGATCATGAAACTGACAGATTTATAATTTAACCAATAAGGATGATGGGAGGATTTTTATATATCATTGAACTGCAAATTATTAAGACAATACTACCAATTTTCACTCTTCCAAGGTCTATTATCTGGAGTGTTTTGCATATGCTCTCATATATATCTTAGAAAAACCTTTTAAAAAAATATTAACTTTTTGGAACTTTGGGACAGGTGCTGTAGTGTTGTATTCAGTATGTGCACATGGTACGGGATCATAATTTCTGAGTTCAAATCCTGGATCTGCCATGTCTAACTGCCCTGACCTTATCCAAGTTACTGATCTTTCTGTGCCTCAGATTCTTCATCTATGGACTTGTGATAGTTATAACTTGTAAAATTTTAATGAAAATCAAGTAAATTAATACATGAAAAATGTTAGGACAGGACTTGGCATGAAGTAATCACCCATGTTATCCATTTACTCTTCATTAATAAGTTGATAATACCTACTTATAATTAACTAATACATTATGTCATAGAGAGGTGAAGATACTTGTTACCTTGGTAGTACTTGTTTAAAGCCAAACTCACAGATGCCAAATATGCATTATTTGTATTATCTCATAAGATAATTCATCATTGTTATCTAAATCTAGATAAGATTTAGACCATGTAATTCAAAGATGGAATCCAACTATAACTTATTTTATGTAGTCTACATGCAAAGTACATGTTTGTTGCACACTTTGACTAAATTAAAGTATATGAGAAATCTAGAAAATTTGACTACTGGGATTCCTGAACCCATGGTGGTGATGATTTATCCAGATTTGGCATCTTAGTACTTTTTTCTTTAAGAAAGGCCATGTAGCCAAGGAAATTATTTTCCTTTGTCCATCACAGGTTTGACTGGAGTAGAGAATTTCACAGTCCAAGAACTACCTTTGAAGGTAGTGTGAATAGAAAATTATGATACCTGAATGTTAAAAGAATGTAGGAGTGGAAAGAAAACAATTAATAACAAAGATATTATCTATAATAATATACATCATAGTCTTAGAAGGATAAGGGTTTGGTGGGGAAAATGAGTCAGAAATCTCAAAGTAAATTCAGTTATAAAGGATAAAAGTAGGACTTCCAGGAGAAGTAAACTGAATATTTTCAGGTTTGTTTCCAGGAAACATGGATAATGTGTAATGTAAGCACAGCTTTATCAGATCTGATGAAAATATTCAATTCCTTACCACTTTTTCTATGAACAAGATCTATACATAGATAGATGTCTCTCTACTTCTGTTTTTATCTCTATATTTAATTATTTGCCACCCTTTCCATGAACAAGTTCTTGGACCTGTGTCTTCTCCAATATGGCTCCTCAAATGATATTCTCTGCAGGAGGATAGGTCAGTATTTAGTTACTCAAAGTGAGCCTGAGTGATGGAAGGTATGTCAGTCCTTCAAACGGTGGGTTACAGATGTCAGAAGAGACTGGATTTGCATATTTTAAGTGGCTTCAATGCAGCAATTGTTCCTCTTGGACATGAAGTTCTAGTAAATATGGTTTGCATGTGGCATTTAGATTGCTTGGGTATTTAGGAGCTCTCAAACCAAATCAGCGTCAGGTGCCCATTTGACTTCAGAAATTTCATCTTCAATGATGTTCTTTATGAAAGGTTGACACTTCATATATAACTGGACAACTGCACCATCAGATATAATGCTCATTCAAATATTTGACTTGTTAAACATGATGAAGGGTGTCTTTGAAGCAACGCTGAAAAATCATATGCTGAAACTTGGCTTGTGATGGTCCAATTTCTCTAGTTATTGGTAACAATCCACTCTCTGAACCACAAGACACTGGGCCATGAGTAGGAGATACTAAAACTGAAGGAACCCTAAGCCCTCTGTTGAAATGGTAACTAAGGGGCGTGAACATCATGGACATAATGAGCCATAGTCACTTCGTAGTGCAGGTGCACGTTTAATAAAATTTAGAACTTTGGCAAGGTCTGATTATTCAGCTTTGCCATCACATTAGATGTTTTCCTAAACGTTTTCACATTATTTTCCCTAGATATTTCTGTTTGGCTCAGAATTTTTGCCATTTTCCAATTTCTTAGAGTTTGCTATCATTAGCAGATTGCTATAATTCTTTCTAAACTTTGTCCTGTAGGGACATAAGCACACATGCATGTAAACACATGCACACATGTAATTTTTCTTTTCATATAAGTGGGCTCATGCTTTACACATTGTTCTGCTGTTTTCTTTTCTTACTAACATATTTGACCTCTTTCCATTTCAAAGTGTGTGCATATATAAGATTCTCTGATAGATGCATAGTGTCATACTATAGGGACAGTGCATAACACAGCACAAGATCATTGTACATGCTCTTTAAAGATCCTTTTACTGCAATTTAGAAAACACATTTTGATCTGGCTTATGCTAAAATAGCAATATGTTAAAAGGTAACATTGGTGTCCCATGTAATCAAGAACAGGAGAAGAGAGCTGTGGTCTCAAGAGTGACCTGGATTCAAGGACTTGAGTAATACCACACTCCCGGCTTCTATTCATGCACCTTTAGAATTTTTCCTCCTGCAGAATGGCTCACCTTGACTATATAGTACACAGGGCAGAAAGTATATAAAATAATAGATCTCAAATATGTACATTATAATTCAGCTGCATAGAAATTGGTTTTTTAGTGTGTGCTTCCTCTAAATTCGCAAGGAAAGCTCTGGTTTTGAGCCATATAGGTCCATCTCTGGTCCAGCCAACTTTGGTGAAGAAAGGTAGCATCATCATGCAAAATGGCTGCTAGAATTCTCTTGCTATTTATAGATTAGAGCAAAGAATAGTTCCTAGGAAATAAAAGATGGACAAACAATTCTGTGAGAGATTAATGTAAACTGTTATTTTTTCAATTAACAACTGTTTGGCATTTGGGCCCAAATATTTTCTTATTACAATGGTTCTCCCTTATCTACAAGGTGTTCTAAGATCCCTGGTAGATGCCTGAAATCCTGGATAGTACTAAACCCTACATATAATATACTGTAATTTTTTTATACATACACACCTATGATAAAGTTTAAAATGTATAAAATAAGCATGATAAGAGATTAATAATAGTAACCAATATAGTGAGAACAACTATAGTAGAACAATTATAACAATATACTATGGTAGAACTTACATGAATGTGGTCTCTTTCTCTCAGAATAACTTATTGCAGTGTATTCAACTTTCTTCTTGTGATGATATGAGAAGAAAAATGCCTACTGAATGAGCTGATGTGATGTGAATGACATCGTATTAGGCTACTACTGGCCTTCTGACTCTACCTCAGAGGAGGATCATCTGCTTCTGGACCATGGTTGACCATAGTAGTAGTTGAAACCATGGGTAAGGAAGTCTTACTATATAAATAATGCTACTATAAATATTAAAAAAAGAAAAAAACTCTGTACATTTATGTAAATCAGTATTTAGGAAAATTTTCAAAAATTGAAATAATAAGTCAATGGAATGTATATTTTAAAATTTTATAGAGACAAAATTTAAACCAGTTTATATTCCAACCCATAGTGAGTGAGTATGAATGGAGCTGTTCCTCTGTAAATTCATCAATATTGAATATTATCAATTTTTTAAGTCTTTGCCTATATAACTGGTAGACATATCTTAGCAGAGGTAAACTATACATTGCTTTAATAAAAATTTATTAGCTCTTACACATTATCAAGTTTGTTTATTGCTGGGATGAACTAGGGTTTTTCCATATCAAAGTATTTAAAGGCAACCCCTCCAGCTACTCAGATGTCCTGTTATCAGATCCCATTAGAATCTGCCTACCCTTCCTAAGACCGAATTTCCAAGAAGATTATAAATCCTAGTTTAAACGCTTACACAATAACATACAATCAGTCCTTCTTTTTCTAGTCCTCCTGCCCCCAAATTTTATTTACTGTCTTATATTTGTTGGATATCTATTTTTCTCATTAAATTGTTTGTTCCTTTTAAAACATTGTATTTCGTCATTATAATTTTCATAAACCCAGTGTCTAGCCCATTATCAGTATATATTTGTTTGTAAACTGATTGCTTATAGTCCTCAGGCTAATGGACTCCCGAGAGATCTGGGTCTATAGCCTAGCCACCCTGCCTAGCTCTATGGCAGGATCGTAGATTTCCTATATACATAATCAGAGAGTTCAAATAGGTAATTACTAAAGCTTTTTATTTATTTTTTAAACTAAGATCTATGATAATACTTTGCTTTTCAAATTACAGATGAAAAGTTTCTGTATATATTACAAAATAGCAGAATGTAATAATATGTTGTCTAATTGTAAATTTCCATCAAAACAAATCTACAGAATTTAATTTGGATGTGGCATTACTTACAAAATGGAATGTTTTACTTAGTTGTCACCTCTCTGCAGTGTGTTAGCCCCATCTAGTGAATGATTAATGAATTTTCAAAAGCTAGTAGCATAGGAACATTTTTAAAGTTACTGCTGAATCATATGTCATCTTGTTTTCGGTCTTTGACCCTATGCTATTTCAGATCTAGCCAAGATTGAAAAGGAATTTATTGTGAGATTAGTTTGGGAAATGTTTAAATGCCTTTGTAGAACAGATTCATTTTAAGAGTGGAGCAAGATGAAGAGGTATAGTCTATTTCCTAAATCTCACCTTCTCAGTTTTTATTTTTACCAAATATATAAATGCACATAGTTTAAATAGCCATACTTTCCCCCTATTTTCTTCCCCTAACAGCAAGTACACTTACAAATTATACCTGATTATTTTAATAATTACCTTTGTGTCTTCTTTTTTTTTCTAAGTATTTTATTTTTTTATTGGAGAGTAAGGGAGAGAGCACACATGATCCAGTGCGAGGGGTGGGGCAGGGAGAAGCAGGCTCCTTCCTCCCAGGACAGGAGCCTGCCATGGGGTTGATCCCAGAACCCTGAGATCATGTCCTGAGCCACCAAGGTGCCCCTATCTCCTTCTTTTTTGAGGAGGAAGCATATATGTTGAGGCAGATAATATAATGGAGACATATAAACTTGGATAACTTTCCGTTGCTGCTCACTTTTTCTCCCAGGAGTTGTCTCACTTTATCATTTGCTTGGTTTTCTATATATTTGTCACTCATTTAGCCTCAAATTCCTTGCCCATTAAAAAATCAAGGCTATGGGCACATCAGGTACTCTGTTTATTCCATCTTCCTGAAAAAGTCTTTCCCAGAGGGTTCTGATCCACTCCAACCTGATCTGGTTTTTCCTCTTTGCCTGGGATAGGGCTGTTATCCTGGATCCCCTTCCCTCATTTTCCCGTAAAAACCCCTCCCCCCCCCCCCCCCCCCCCACCCCGTTGGATCTCTTGTTTTCTCTATCATGTTTCTTCTCTGCGGCTTACGAATATTTTGACGAGATCTATGCACGGAAACCTCCAGAGAAAGAGCGCATGGGGAAGAGAGGTCTGAGATTCTGTGTGGTGCGTAGAGCGAATTGTCTTTCAGCATTAATTCCAAACTTCTTTTAGGGGGCCTGCAGACCACACAGCTGAAAACTACATTTCCCAGCCTTCCTCACAACCCCTTCCTAGGGGTTTCCTGGAAGGGCGGCAGTTTCAAAGGTGTAGGTGAGGAATACGCCAAGCATTGCTGCAAAGCCCCGCCACGCACCAGAACGGCAGTCCCCTTTTATCCGCGATTTCGCTTTGCTGGGTTTCAGTTACCTGCCATCAACCTGGGTCCGCAAGCAGATGAGCCTCCTTCTATCGAATCATCAGAAGGTCGGTTGTAGCCTAATTTGACGTCACAATGCCTGCGTCGTTACCCTCCCTTCTACGTCACAATGCCTGCGTCATTACCCTCCCTTCTACGTCACAATGCCTGCGTCATTACCCTCACTTCGTCGCCTTGCTTGGCCGTTATACGATCTCACATCATCACCGGAAACGTGAGTACAATACAATAACATTCCGAGAGAGAGAGAGAGAGAGAGAGAGAGAGAGACACCATATTAACATAACTTTTATGACAGCGTATTGTTAGAATTGTTCTATTTTATTCTTAGTTATTGTTAGTCTAGGACTGTGCCCGATTTATAAATGAAATTTTATCTTAAGTATGTACGTGTAGGAAAAAATGCACTATACACAGGGTTGGGTAGTATCCGTGGTCTTGGAACATATCGCCCACAGACGACGCGGGACGACTGCACCTCTTGCTCAGAGGAGCTCCTGAGTGTGATGGCTTTGGGATACTAGAGGAGGAGGCAGTATCCCTTTGGTGGTGTGGTTTGGCAGCAAAGCTCTCCGTCAATTCTGAAAGCTAAACCTAAAGTCGGTTTTCTGTCAGCGAGTACCCTGCAATATTGCTTAAAACTGGATACTTTTTCCTGCACTAGACCTTGCATGATAAATATTTTATGTGCTAGCTTGGTTAGATAACGGAATTCTCACTTTGAAATAATCTTTACTTCAATTTCTAGTGTCTGTCATGAAATGTAAAGCCATCTTTAGTCCCTGGTCCAATGTAGGAGACTTTTTCTCCTCCTTTGGAAACTAAGGGGAAACATTCTTTGTTTCCTGTGTTCTGAAAATTCAACATGTGCCATAGTTTGTCTGTTTCCATCCATCATGCTGTGCTCTTAGTGGGTCCTTTCAATGTAGAAACTCGTGTCCTTATTTGCTGGAAAAATCTCTTAATGGCTTTGATGGTTATTTCCTTTCTACAGTTTCCTTTGTTCCTTTATTTTGGAACTGCTGTTTCTTCGTTATTGGACTTTTGTGGACTGGTTCTGTAGTTTTATCTCTTCTCTCTTATTTTCTGTCTTTTTAAATAGGAGCTACATTAAATTTTATCTTTTAACTTATGTAGTAAGCTTTAAAAGAATTTTGCTGTGTATTTCTATTTCAAGAGCACTCCTAAAAGATAAAAGTAGAACGACCCTACAATCCAGCAATTGCACTGCTAGGTATTTAACCAGAAGGTACAAAAATATTGATTCAAAGGGATACATGCACCTGATGTTTATAGCAGCATTATCAACAGTAGCCAAATTATGGAAAGAGCCCAAATGTCCATCAGCTATTGAATGTATAAAGAAGTTATGGATATATGTGTATATGTGTGTGTGTATGTATGTATATATGAAATGAAATGATATATACGTATTTGAAATCTTGCTATTTGCAACAATGTGTATGGAGCTAGAGTGTACTATGCTAAGTGAAATAAGTCAGAGAATGACAAATGCCATATGATTTCACTCATATGTGGAATTTTAAGAAATAAGATAGATGAACATATGGGGGAAAAAGAGAGAGGCAAACCATAAAATCGACTCTTTTTTTTTTTAAAAAGATTTATTTATTTATTTATTTATTTATCAGAGAGAGAGGGAGAGAGAGCAAGCACAGGCAGACAGAATGGCAGGCAGAGGCAGAGGGAGAAGCAGGCTCCCAGCCCAGCAAGGAGCCCGATGTAGGGACTTGATCCCAGGACGCTGGGATCATGACCTGAGCCGAAGGCAGCTGCTTAACCAACTGAGCCACCCAGGCATCCCCATAAAATCGACTCAACTCTAGAGAACAGACTAGGGGGCTGCTGGAGGAGAGGTGGGTAGAGGGATGGCTTAAATGGGTGATGGGTATTAAGGATGGCTTGTACTGTGATGAGCACTGGGTGTTATATGTAAGTGATGAATTAACAAATTTTACCCCTGAAACTAATATTACATTGTATGTTAACTAACTGAAATTTAAATAAAATCTTGAAACAGAAAGGAGCACTCCTTTTCAGTGATCTTAATGTTCCATTTTGATAATATACTGTTCTAATTTTGTTATATGTCTAGTATTATATTTTTCTTTTTTTAAAAAATGCATACTATCATATATATTTTTCATTTAAAAATATATATTATGCATACTATCATAGTTTATTTTCTTTACATTGCTTGTTTTTCATATTTATTTATTTATTTATTTATTTATTTATTTTGCCATCTGATTTGGCCTTGATCTTTTAGTAGAAGCTTTCTTGAACCTGATAATCTTTATTTGCTGGTCATAAATAACAGTGAGGAACTTAAAGAACTTAAAAGAATATGATTAGGTTTGTCTACTGTGAGCTTTACCATAGGATGACCTGGTAGAAGCTACTTATTTCCCTTTTGGGATACTGGAGAAATAAGTGGGTCAGAGTCCCAGTTTCTTATCTTGTATGCATTCTGAAGTATAGGGAGTCGAGAATAGGGTGCCTACCCTGCAAGATGGCATGCATTCTCCAATACACAGGAACTCTCTTTTACTATTGCAAAGAGTAAAACTAGTTTTTGTCACTGATAGGGAGGAGACATGGATATTTGACATTTTTTTTTTTTTTAAGATTTTATTTATTTGACAGAGAGAAAGAGACAGCCAGAGAGGGAACACAAGCACAGGGGTGAGAGAACAGGGAGCCCACTGTGGAGCTCAATCCCAGGATCCTGGGATGATATGACCTGAGCCAAAAAGTAGACGCTTAAGGACTGAGCCACTGAGGCACCCCAGATTTGACAGTTTCTTAAGCAGACTTTGAGTTAACTCTCTTTCTTTTTCTTTTTTTTGGGGGGGGGGGGGGGCAGAGGGAGAGGGAGAGAGAGAGAAAATCTTAAGCAGGCTCCATGTCCAGTGCAGAGCCCAACACAGGGTTCAGTCTCACAACTTTGAGATCATGACCCAAGCCCAAACCAAGAGTTGGATGCTTAACTAATAGAGCCAGCCAGGCGCCCTTGAGTTAATTCTCTTTATTAATCTCTTCGTTTCACCCCGGTTTCCAGAAGGTCTGGAGGCTGCCAGTTGCAGAGCACTTTGGTGATTCTGCATAGTAAATAGGCTCGCTTCTTGGAGCTCCTCATTGCCGTTTTAAGATTTTAGTTTCTCAAATGCATCCACTTCCAGAAGTTTGTTGCTGTTTTGACCCTTCTCTTGTTCTCTCCTACTTGTGGATTTGTTTTTAAAAATAATTTCCTTTTTTTAGGAATTTGGGAAAGAGGAAAAATCGATGTATGTCCTCAATATTCTGTGATCAATTTGCTTTTATTTATTTTGATATGATTCTTGAGATAATACATCATTTCATAGGTGAATGTAAATGAATACATATATGTGTGTGTGTCTGCATGTACATGCATATATATATTACATATGGGTATATATTTAGGTCATCAATTTTGATTTTGATGTCAGTAAACACAGAAAAAGGAGGTAGTTTGGAGACAAGTGTTTGTAATGCTGAGTAGTGATAATGAAGTGAAAATTAGGGAACAAAAAGAAATTTACCTACTCCCTATTTTAGCTACTGTCTTTTAGGGTTTTAGGCACTTTTGGAAGACATTTGTTGTTGTTTTTAATTGTCACAATGGTGGACTTTGGTAAATTACTCTCTTAAAGTATTAAGTACCAGACCTATAAAAATTTACCGGAATAATTTACCAAATAATAGTCATTTTGAAATATAATGTAGCTTCTTAGAAATGCAGCTAGACAACAGTATGAGTCTACTGCAAAGGAACTGTATTTAGGCAGGTAAAGTGGGGAAATGGTAATTATCTATTTAAGACTGGTAATAAAAGTATTTTATTTATGTATTTTTAATTATTTTATTTATTTATTTGACCAAGAGAGACACAGCGAGAGAGGGAACACAAGCAGGGGGAGAGGGAGAGGGAGAAGCAGGCTTCCTGCTGAGCAGGGACTTGATCCCAGGACACTGGGATCATGACCTGAGCCAAAGGCAGACATTTAATGACTGAGCCACCTAGGTGCCCCAATAGAAGTATTTTCATATTAAACATGTAAATAAGAGTCTTACAGATCTAGGAAAAAAGTAGAATTAGATAAGACAAATAATGTAGCTATAGTGAGGGAAAATATTACATTTTTTCATCCCTTTGTGTATTTAACAAGTATACACAGACACACTAACCATGAGAGATGTAGCAGTGAACTACACGCTTAACTTACTTTCTAGAGGCTCACAACAAGTAAGCAAAGACTTATACAGGAAATACAGAAGTGAAGAAGGTGCATCAGGGTGGCCAGGCAAGACCTCTCTGAGTCCCTAACTGTTTTTACTCAGAAATCTAAAAGGGATGTGACAGAGAGCCCTGTGAATTTGTGTTTGGGGGATTCTGAGAAAAAGACACTTTTGTTTGTAAACCAACTGAAACTAGCTTTAGCCAAACAAAACAAACAACAAAGAAAGAAAACAAACAAACAAACAAAAACAAAAAAACAACCTCAATCCTATCCAAAACTAGGAACTCTTAAGATTAAGGGTGACAAAGAAAAAGTCGATTGATGTCATTAGACCTCTCTGTCACCCCTCGAGTTTGCTATGCTATTTTCCTTTTTGGGCAGGCCATCTCCATGTGGCAATAGGATGGTCCCTAGCAGATCAGTATGTACATTGTTCTCACTAGTTGTAGTGATGCTAGAGAAAATAACATAACCCTCCTTGGACCTGATTTTATGCCAATACCCCAAAAGGATTCTGCTTGGACTTGCTTGGGTGCCGTGCCAATCTCTGGACCAGTCATGTTGCTCACAGGGTAATGGACTCTGATTTGTCAGCTTGGGTCACACACACATTCCTGTAATGTAGAAAGCTGGGGACTCATATGATTGACAGCTAAAATTAGTTAGAATTGGTAGAGAAGCAATTCTTTTTTTTTTTTTTAAAGATTTTTTTTTTTTTATTTGACAGACAGAGATCACAAGTAGGCAGAGTGGCAGGCAGAGAGTGAGAGAGAGGAGGAAGCAGGCTCCCCGCGGAGCAGAGAGCCCCATGTGGGGCTCAATCCCAGGACCCTGGGATCATGACCTGAGCCGAAGGCAGAGGCTTTAACCCACTGAGCCACTCAGGCACTCTGGTAGGGAAGCAATTCTTAAAAGTTCCCCAAATTAAGAGATGCAAAGAAGGCTTTTAAAAATCCTACAGATAATCACATTTAAATATGGAAACTTTGAAAGGGAATTATTGGTGGGATAGCGTTTGTTTTTATATTATACATGCTTTTTAAAAATTTGTCTTCTAGCAATTAAATAGGACTGAGTGTATTATCTTCTTAGGAAATGACTTCAGTCTAAGGGGCTATGTTAGGAAAGGATTATCCTCAGAAAAATAATACAATGGAAGATTACTAGGATCTGGTTCTGGTCTTAATTGGAAGGAAATTAGGCAAAGAGATGATTATAAGACTTTTACCATGTGAAGATTACCATACTGCTTTAAGATTTGTGACAGAGGCCCTAGGAAGGAATTGAAAATGCACTTGGCTAGAACATTGTCTCAGTCAGGATAGATTATGCTGCAGTAAGGGAAAAAAAAGCCCAATTATGATTGGCTGAGACTAGGAATACTTCTTCCTTTCTCAAGCTCCATGTTCATCATAGGTCAGCTGGTGGGCCCTCCTCCTGGCGGTCACTCAGAGACTTAGGCAGACAGAGTAGCTACCATCTTGAATTTTTTCATTCACTGTGGCAGAAATTAAGATAGCTGTAAATTGTTTCATAGACATAATTATATGCTCCAACCTGAGTGGCACAGATGTCACTTTTGCTTACAACTCAATGACCATACACAGTTATGGTCCCTTCCCCAAAGGGACTAAGAGGTGCAATCCTTTTATGCTGGAAGAAGACCAGGAAGATTTTGGTGGACATCATGAATGACTAACACAAGTATTTATGGTTCTTATTCATTGGAAACCATGTCAGAGGATTAGATAATTTCAGCAGAAAGAAAGAAAAGAAAGAAGAGGAAAACTTGACATCTAGTATAGTCACTGGACTAGAACAAAAATTTGTGAAAAAGCCTAAAGGCATCATAGCAAATAAGGCACATGAATGTCTGTGTTAAAACTTTTACCTAAGAAAAATTCTAAAAATGTTTTAGAAATTATTCAGATTGGATATTAGAAGTTACTTGTACTCAGATAAATTTATAAATGTAAAATTTGGAGAAAATTTAACTATACAAATAATTTGTGATAAATAGCTCCTGAATTCTGGACTGAATCTATTGTCTAGATATCAAAAAATATATAAAATACAATTTAGAATAAAATACTTAGAATATTCTTAAACTGAATAAATATTAATTAAATGGCAATCAATTTTTTTTTATTTCATTTGCTTATAAATTAAAATGGATGAGTTGAAACAGTGTCATTTATAAGAGACTTCTGCTGGTTTCTTTCTGTGGTATCTTTGATTTTCTACTAACATTCTATTCTTATCACTTCAGATCACTATTGCCACTGACTTCAGTAGGATTACAAACAACTGAGTGGCAGGCAATTTGCTCTATGGTATGTGGCTTTGTGGTAATTTGGGATAGAGCATATCTATGTGAACACCTTATATTTGCTGAGCACAACAGATCCAGGGCGCTTCTTGAGCTCACCTTTGCAAAACTCCATTGGTTAATATGCTGGGAGCTTACCACAAGCATGAAATACAGAAAGAGTGGACAAGGATAGATTATCAGGGGATCCAGCATTAGATCTGGGTGCTTGAGGCTTCACAATTATGGTTTTATTGTCTGTATGATCATTTAAGTAATTCAGTCTAAACTATGTATTGTAGGTATGTATTATAACTAAAATCCTCAATTGGAAGAATAATTAATTAACATTTGAAGCATCCTAAACAAAATTAATCTTCTGATGTTCATCACTTGGGACTTCTAAAACACAGGCTGCTCTTAGTATCTTTTGCTGATATTCCTCTTCCTGGCCTAAAAACTTTTAGAATGCTCCAGGACTCAGTACTTGAGGTAATCTCATTTAGTGCATAACTTAAAAATAACATCCACAGGGGCACCTGGGTGGCTCAGTGGATTAAAGCCCCTGCCTTTGGCTCAGGTCATGATCCTGGGGTCCTGGGATGGAGCCCCACATCAGGTTCTCTGCTCAGCAGGGAGCCTGCTTCCCTTCTTCTCCCTCTGCCTGCCTCTCTGTCTACTTGTGATCTCTGTCTGTCAAGTAAATAAATAAAATCCTTAAAAAAAAAATAACATCCACATTGCTGCCCTGTTGTCTCTATCAATATCAGGTTGTGTATTAAATGATCTCAATGGCTGTGTGCTAGCTCCATGTGGCTGTCAAATAACTATTCAAAAATTAACATATCTAAAACAAGATTTTAATCTCTTTCTCCATCCCTCAAAACAAAGAAGTCTATCTCATTATTTAGCCCATTCCCCAAGTGCTGGGTTATCTCTGATTCTTTTTCCTCACACTCCCCACTGAGGTCTATCAGTAGACCAGCTATCCACTGGTTTTGTTTTTTCCACTGAAACTGATGTTGAAATGATGATGATGATGATGATGATGATAAAATTGATGTTAGCATCTCTATTATTGCCAACTTTGGTGAAGCCACCATCATCTCTTATCTGACTTACTGCAATAGGTCTCCTCCGTAATAGCTTCCCTGATTCCACTCTTGGAGGCCTTGAGTCTTCATCCTCATAGCAGCCAGAGAGATAATGTCACTCCTCGGCTCAAAACTAACATATTTTCATGTCATGAGTCTTGCCCACATAGATTTTGTGTAAATTAAAAAAAAAAACAAAAAACCAGTTACATACAAAATAGCATTATATGCTTTACAAGGAACAATATACCTAACACATTACAGTTTGGAAGGGGATAGGAGTGAAAAGTGGGAATGAAAGAGGAGGTGAAAAAGAAATGGGGTCTTATGTGGACCCACTGGGAAACAATTGAAGGACTGAAGAAATAGAACTCAACTTTCTAAACTGGAGATTTGGAAGAAAAAAATCAGTAAATCAGCAGCAAATCAGTAAATCAGTTAATCAGTAAATGAAGTTGTATATGTTTTTGAGTGAATAGTCTGTGACATTTAATATTTTACTTGAACATACTACAGCCAAGAAGGCAACATATGAGCTTTGGCATTATAATTTTTTTTAACCTCTTGAAATCTAATTGTTTTCATTCAAACCAAATACCTCTTGGTGGAGTAAATCACTGCGAAGTATGTATTTGGAACTCTTTTCTTTGCTAGTAAAGCTTTTGGAATCTCAAATCTTAGATATGTGTCAGATTTGGAAGCTCATCCCTTTTCCTTTCTAGTTTGCTTAAATATGAAAACATTCTAAAGGTCAGTGTGAACTTTCATCAAATTAGAGTATACAGGTAGAATATTACATTGAAAAGTAAAATTAATTACATTTGAAAGCTTGGTCATAGCTTTTTGAAGGACTTGTAAGGCACAGAATGAAACACTGGATGTTACTATGTATAAATCCTGTTCAGCTAATTCAAGTGACATAAAGACAAAATGGTATTAGAGTACCATATATATAAATAATATAATGAGCTAAATTCTTAAATTTTGCAATAAAATGTATAAAAATTTTAGCCTATATACTTAGGGTAGGAAAATATGCATTTGAGGCATTTTAAAAATGGCTAAATATTATCATCACAAAGTACTATTAAGAAATCCAATCCATTTTGTTTCAGAGTAGATGTGAATGGAGCTGTTGGCTTCAAGGGGACATTAAATCCCTTTTCCTATCAGCAGTTTGGTATCTATTAAAGAGAAGTTT
This sequence comes from Mustela nigripes, assembly GCF_022355385.1. NCBI lineage: Eukaryota > Metazoa > Chordata > Mammalia > Carnivora > Mustelidae > Mustela > Mustela nigripes. The sequence continues at coordinate 169,453,725 of NC_081559.1, forward strand.
CTGTGTTTATAGGCACTCCCATGCCTCTCACCTTACGAGTGGAACTTTAATAAATAAAAGTTCATGAATTGAAGATGATTGCATTGACTCTTATATTTTTAAGAGAATTTTGACTCATGCACGTTTAGGCTCCTAGCTTGCTGGATGTGGCTTAGCTTAAGATGAACCTGATCTATGAGAATATTGTATTTCATTATAGGACAATCATAAGAAAAATTCAAAAGAGAAAATCACTTCTGGAAAGAAAACACTAGCTGTCACTTATTGAATACCTAGTGTGTGATAGCTGTGGTAGGTACTTTATAACAAATCCTTTAATGTTATCATCTTTTAATATTTATATTTATATCATTATTCTACAGAAGAAAAACTTATACCTTAGAGACTTTTAGTGAGTTTCTCAATTTCAAACAGAAGAAATAAGGTGAAGGTTGAACTCAGGTCTCTTTGGTGTCCCAGTAAATTACTAAATCATCTACACTTGGATATCTGGATGTTCTAATTTGCCTTTGTTGGATACATATGATTTTATTTTTGCATTAAAGTAACCACAGGATGAAAGTGAATACAAAGATCATTATCAGGACGTCAAATATTTTATTCATTTATTTTATTTTATTTTTTAAAAGATTTTATTTATTTGACAGAGAGAGATCGCAGGTAGGCAGAGAGACAGGCAGAGAGAGAGAGAGAGAGAGAGAGAGAGAAGCAGGCTCGCCGCTGACCAGAGAGTCTGATGCGGGGCTCAATCCAGGACCCTGAGATCATGACCTGAGCCACCCAGGTGCCCAGGGATGTCAAATACTTAAATAAAAGTGAAGAATTTAGCTTACCATTTGGATATTTTATCAGTATTACATATAAATATCCAGATATTTCCAAATACATTTTTAGTAGCACATGGACAAAAAATGAATAATAGACTGAATTTAGCATTTCTGTTCAGCTGTTTTTTAATCATGTTTTATAACCTAAAATATGCATTAATAAATAGTTTACTTGGATCTTAACTAAACTTATTGTGGTAATCATTTCACAATATGCACACATGTCAGATCATTATGTTGTGCACCTTAAATTTATGCAATGTTGTATGTCAATTATAGGTCAATAAAATGGGAAAAAATAGTTTTGATTCTTCACAACAAAGACTTAAATGTCTTCTTTTTCTGGACCTTGGTTGAGCAGCAGGTTACTTACATTAATCCATTTTCTGCTTTGAGCATGTGGGACCTGAAATGAGAGCAAGAGTCCAGTGTTTTAATTTTCCTGTTATATTCTGAAAGAAGGCTGTTAAGATTCAGATTTGTGGGTGAGTGCTCATGTGGTGGCTAACAGAAAAGAGTGTCCAGGTAACAACACTGGGTTGGGCACTGAGTGCTGTCCTGCTGTCACTTGCTTTTTCAGTCTTGGATCATAATGAACTGTATATGGGACTTTTTTTTTGCTCATTTGCACAATGACAGGCCTCATTTTTCATATATGTAAAAATTTAAGTATATCACAGTAAAATATAGATTCTTACAACAATCATAAGAGGTGATATAGATATTTTGCTAGCATAGGTATTTTAATCTACTGTGAGTAAAAATACCTATGCTAGGTATTTTTATAAATACCTATACTCAAATTCTAAAAATATGAAGTAACATTCCTTAACATAAGAAATATTTTAATAGCTTTTTAAGAATCAGGCCCAGAAAGATAACTTTTTATTCTTAAAGTTATGACCAAGTAAAAATTCTGGCAAACCTACCATAGAAAAAAGAGATAAGCACAGCTAAGAAAGAAATAAAAGATACTTTGAGGATGTGACATGAGGTTCTATGAAAATGAGCAAAAATCCAGAGGAATAATATATTAAAGTGTTTCTCGTATTGTCTCAGGACCACCTACATCAGATTCTTCTGGGGTTGTTGGAGGAAGAATGTGAGTCAAGCTGTTTATTCCTAGGTCCCACTTCAGAACCATTGAGTCAAGATCTCTGGGCGTGGGACTGAGGAATCTGCATTTTCACAAGACTTGGATATTATCCTATGGTCTCTAATGTTTGATTGTCAGTGCATTTGGCTTTGAATTTAATCCATCCCAATTCATTTCATATTTTAATTGCACACATTTAGAACATACAGTGAAAGAAGAAAGTTACTTTGTAAATACAGAAAAAAGTCACTCACTATCTTTTTCTTTTTTTTTTTTTAGAGAGGGAGAGCGAAAACACAAGCAGGGGTGGAGGTAAGGGGGATCGTGGCAGAGGGAAAGAGAGAATCTTAAGCAAATTCCATGCCCAGTGCAGAGCGAGACATGATATGGGGCTCCATCTCATGACCCTGAGATCATGACCTGAGCTGTAATCAAGAATTCCATACTCAACTGGCTAAGCCACCCAGGTGCCCATTAAAAAAAAAACAAAACTATCTTCTATAGTTGAATTGTAAAACTGTGTTTTGATTATAATGATATTGAAGTTTGGATACTGCTAGGACTCTTCATTCTTAAAAAAAGAATGAGGATCTTTTGTTTACCTTCTATGAAGCATTTTAATTTGATCTTGAAAGAGGTGATTACTTTATTGTTAGGTAAACGGAATTAGAATAACATCTCGGCTCTCCAACACTGATGTATTATGCATATATGTATTTCCCATGGAAAGAGGATGACTTTGGAGGCAGACAAAGGATTCAGAATCCTTCTTAGAGTCTTAGTTTTTTCTCCTGGAAAAATAGAACAATTAATACCAGCCTGAGGGGTTTGTAAATGTTAACCGAAATGGCATATGTAAAACTCCTAGCCTGCTGCCAACACACAGCAGACATTCTGTAATGAGAGCTACCCTTAGCCTATTATCCTTTGTATTCAGTGATGACATCATTGAAATAGCCTTATCCACAGAGAGCAGTTTTTTGTCTGCACAATGCACACAGGTGGGCCTTCTTGGATTTGTAGCTATAGTGACTGCCTGAGGATTCTGCTGCTATTTGCATCAGTTATTTGGTTTTCAATATTCCACAGATATTTAGTCTAACCTGTATATCACATGCCACTTTGTTATAAGTCTTTTCCCTACCTTGATTTCCCCATAATTCTATCCCATTCCCATTGTCAAATTGTCTGACATTATACATCAGAGCTGTATAAACCTTAGTCTCTTTTCTGCTAGAATCATCCACACCATTAAAAAAAATTATTAGGGTTATCTGATTCTATTTCTTCCTATTAGTCATTATTAAATGTTATGTCTAGGATTTCATTTTTACTGATCTTTACCTTGCTGCAATTATTAGTTGATTGGCTTAAAGGTGAATGTAATAGCAAAGCTTAGAAACAATGATATGTTTATAGTGTGCTGATGTCTCATACTCAATTTGTATACTGTAAAATCTCATTAATCAGAAATCAACATGTACTTATGTATATTACCATCCTAAGTCACAGACAAGGATCAAGAGAGTCTACATCTGTCCTTTTGCTCACTGCTCTTACTGAACTGAATCTCAAGTAAGGGCTAGAGCCATCCAACATTTAAATCTGGTTTTTCAACAACAAAGAATTAAGCAAAAAAAAAAAAAAAAAAGATTTTCAAATTTATCTTTGGTCAGTAAAGAATATGTAAAACTAAATGAATTATCTTGAATCATCTTTCACATACCCCTCTGTAATTTCATTAATAGTTTTAAGAAAATTTTCAATAAATTCTTCAATGATAGATTGAAAATCTAGTTGTGCATAGCTTAAAATGTTATTCATATAAAATATCAGTCTTTAGTATATATCTGTTATTATTACCAACCATCTATCTTTCTGAAAGATTCTGGGATTAGTTCATAAAAAATCAGTTCTCACATGAAAGAATGTGATTCAGTTGTTTAACAAAAGCTGAAGTGATCCTGACTCAGGATTTGTCCTAACAATCACAGCATTTCTGAAATGTTCTAATTAGATGTTGGTCTGTATAAATCCATTTAAAGTAAGTTCATACAACTGTTATTTTTATTCTCTTTGGAGATGCAAAGGGTTTTAATTGGAGTGCCAATTTTCTGCATCCTTAGCTTCCTTAGAATTGTAGCTTTGTTGTTAAAATGTGTCTCATTGATAAAAGACTCTGGAGTTTGTGGGGGGAAAAAAGCCTGTTCTATTGTTTGGAAACATTAACAGATATTTTCCAATTTAAAGAAATTGACTTTTTGAGCCTAATTCAGGCAAAATATAAGAATTTCAAAGTAGAATCCAATTATCTTTAACTGGTACACTTTGTTGAAAAGCTATTAAATCGGAAAATTTTGTGCTTTTTAGAAAGCATAGTTAAATTTTCTGTTGACAAGAAATGCAAAATAAAAATAATTAAAAAATGAAAACCTTGACAGAGTAATCATATTTTCTTCACAACTGAAGTTTTATGTACACACAAAACTTGGGTCTGTTCCTTACCTCATCATTTATAATATCTTAACAGTCTGTGAATTTTTTATTACCAAATGCAATCGCATTAATACAAAATTCTGCCACTAGGTGGCTCCATATAGCTTTTAAAAAAGCAGTCTTCTATGAAAATCTGTTTCGGGATATTTCTTTTTTCTTACTCCATCTCCTGTATTTTTTGCCTGTGTATTACAGCCTGTGTAGCTTAGTTGCAAACGATTAGCTGTATGAAATTAGAACCTATGTTCAACGTGCTGTCAACTCCTGTGTCTAGTCAACAAATAATGAAAGGTGACAGATGACAATTCAATAGGACTGTGATTTTTGGCTGGATGCCATTTTTCAATGCTTGGATTCTTAGCAAAATTATTTCTGACTTTATTTTTCACATCAGAACTCCATTTGAGCACCAAGTCTTATTTCCTGTAGTTAGAGAAATCCTAAAAAATTCATGGAAAGAAAGATGGCTTTCTTTTTAAGTCCCTCAGAAATTCCTGATCTGGGAGGAAAGGGGTGATGGCAGAAAATATACCCTAGATTAGGAGTTGGAGCACCAGTAATCTCGTTTGGGTTTGGCAGGTGATCAATGCAATTATTCCCCCCTAAATCTCAGCTTCTTCATCCACAAAATGAAGGGGTTAGAGTAGACGATATTTGGAATCTCTTCTAGTTTTAAATATTTTAAGATGTGTGATATGTGCAAAGGGATTCCTTAAGCAGAACTGTTCATATACACATAGATATGATTCACTTTCATATATTATACATCCCCGAGGAAAGGGAGCTGTCAAAGTTTCTCTAGCCCCAGTGCCCAAAACAGTGCCTGGCACATAGAAGAAATGCAACATACATATTTAAGGAGTAAATAAACTTGGGACTTGAAGATGGAGATCATAGGGCAATGTTGGCTCTCCAACGTCCTACTCCATCTTTCTCTCTTTTTGACTGAACCTCCAGTTTCTATTTTTAGAGTTTCAGGTGCTCAGCAATGAAGGCAAGTCATCTCATAATGCCTGTGTTCTTTCTGGAAAAGAAGCGAAAGTTTCTAAGCTTTTTCTATTTACCAAGTTTGTTGTTTAGATTAAAATCGATATGGTAGATGCTTTAGAAGGCAAAACCCATCTGCAGCAATAGACTTAAAGTCCTGGGGCATGGCAGTAACAAACTCTGAATAGAGGACCTTGCTTAAGCTGGGCAGCTCTGAAGCTGCTGGGCCCAGTGTGAAGCAGAGGTCTAGAAACATGGTCCTGAGTAAAAATGGGGTGTTGAAAAAAAAATGGGGTGTTGAGAGCGGCTTGAAGATGGGTGGAGAAGTGAAAGAATACTTTATGAATTTTAATGAAACAGTCAAATAGGGCATGGATAAATGCAAAACGCTCAGCATGTCACAGAAAAAGATAGTGTTAATATACCACATTTGTGAAGAATATAAGAATCTTGACAGCAGGCATTTATGACTAAATCTAGCCAAATATCTAATTCTGAAACTATCTGAAGGGGACTTCTTGATAACAGCAAAATCATTAGGAATCTGCAGACTCATAGTATGAGAAAAGAATAATGGACCATTCACAATAGAATTGTCTTGAAAATATATAGAAGGAATTAAAACCTATATAATGCAGTTGTTGTAAGTATTGTCTGGTTATGATCATCTCTGAGTTATTAACTATCTAGAAATGGAAATATTTATATGACATTGTAACCTTCTAGTTGATCTCTTTCTGGGCTCTTCTGTGTCCTGCTATGCTGTAGGGAGTTGGAATGGCTTTATCCTTCTTGATTTTTGTTAGGAAGAGGAAAAATCTCAGCTGGCCTCAATTCCCCATTGTGCAGATGCTTAGGAGTCTATAGCTTTTGCTGGAAAACTATTGAAATACCCCTGCTGACTACAGCAACCCTAAGAGGATTCACCATTGAATATTGCTTCCTGGAATATAGGTCACCATGGAAGTACAATAAAAGTTATTAAAATTTTTGCTAATTTTTTAATGGCAAAAAAATTCACACTTTGACAGAATTTTGGGAATTTTGCTTGGATGCTCTCAATATAAAGCATCTGAAATTTTAACACTCAAGTTTCTTCTTTTGATATTTCTTCTTGGCTTATGCCATTTTTGTATGTGTTATGACTAAAGTGTTTTGCTCTGGTTGGAAAGGGTAGAACAGAAGACACCCCCCTTCTTAATGATGAGGAATAAATATTGTTGGCCTATTTGTGAAAATGATGTTAATCTGCAGCAAAATGGAAAATATATGTACTACATAATGGTAATATAAATTATAGAGTATGAAATCTTATCTGTGATGATAGAAATAGGTAAATGTTGAATATGTCACAAGAATAGGAATCAGATGATATGGACAAATAAAATTTTTTTTTTTTTTTTTTTTGATTTTGACTGACTTTCTACTCGGACTTCTGTTGTTTCAATATTATTCTGATGATAAATATTTAAAGCCATATTCTCATCTTAAGTTTTATTGGAGCATAACAGGTGCATTAATTGATGAACGCTCCCTTATTCTCATACTATAACCCTGATCAGGGATTAAGGGTTTTTCCTATTTTCACTTTTTTTCCAAAGAGAAAAAACTTTAATCTGGCACAAGGGAAACAGCTTTTAGAGTAGACAAGTAGTGAAGCATTGGGGTAGATGAATCTCTGATCATCTTACATGATTCAGCCTGGTTCAGCCACGCAGGGAATCTTACTGGGGATCTCTCTCTCTCTTTTTTTTTCTGTTTGTTTCTCAGTCTCCCATTCATGTACATTCTCACTCATACACCAAACACACACCTTGGGAACCCAACCAGAGTGGCAGTGGCTATGAGAGTCCTTAGTCAAGGATTTGTGGATTTGAGATCCCAGCCATCTTTTACTATTACCATCCTATGGAAATGGAATCTACTTTTGCAAAATATGTTCATCATTTTAATCACTTTGTACATTATAGAACTCCCATTAATAGTGATACTTTTGACTGCAAATGAAGCTGTATTTACTATGATTATATAGCTACATTTACTTGATTATATAAAAATGTCACACATTTTACTATAAGAACTATTAGACTATTTGATTTTTATCTTAAAAAGGTTATTAACAAAGTAGCATAATGTGGAAGAAAAGCCAGTGGACTGGGAGGTGGAAAGACTGATTCTAGTCCAGTCATTGTTATAACCAGCATGACCACTTTCTCTTTAATGATGCAAGTTCTGTCATGGTCTAGTTGATCTCTAGATAGGGTGATCATACATTCTCTTTTGCTTGAGACGGTCCAGGTTTACACCTGTTATCTCAATGTAATTATTAATAGCACCCTTTCACTCTCAAAAGTGTCCTGGTTTGGATGATAAATTATATGGTTACTTTATCTCTAAAGATCTTTTCAACTTGTATATTCTTTGATGTTGCTGAGAGATGAGATGTGGAATCAATTGTCTGAGAGAAGTCATTGAAATTCTGGTCCTTTCCTTTGAGCAGTGGTGAGAGATGAAGGCATTGAGTTTGATATGGCCTGGATCGTGAAGGTCTGATATTCAAAGACTTTTAATTTTATCCTGAAGCCTATGGGGAAACATTTTAATCAGGCAAGTAACTGAGATTCACTTTGGTTACGTTTTAGAGAGTGGATTTTAAGATACTGTTACTGGAGACAGAAATCTTGCTAAGAGATTATTACAATAATTCAGATAAGAGATGATGGAGATCTTAGCTAAGGTTATGACACAAAGGAGATATTCAGGTGTTAACATCTATAGGATAGAGTGAATTTGGAGATTATAGGAGATGCTAGAGTCTAGGATAGGATCTCTCCTGATCTCATCAACTTCTTAAATGATTGAGTGGCTAGTGATAGCATTCATGGAAAGGAAGACCATCAGCTTTGGAGATCTACACTGAAGATACAATGGGCTCAATCCTAGATATGTGGAGTTTATCATATTTGTGAGACATGCAAATCTCAATATCCAGTAGAGATTTACATATAGAAAAATAATATGAAAATATTGCCTTCTGGTCTGGTGATGTGGATTTGGGAGTGATTAACACATTCAAAGATCTGGAAGAGAATCTAGGATAATATAGAGTGAGACAAAATTGAACCAAATAAAGAAACTTGGGGGCTCCTAGCATTGAAGGGAAGAGCAAATAAGGAAAAACACCTGAAATGGGAGACTGGTAAGGAGCTACTACCGAAGGAGAAAGATATCTGTGAGAGCGATGTCATATAACCACAGAAGTACTTAAATATTCCTTTTTTAGAGCATGGCATTATGCTTCAATTTAGTGGTGCTCACATTTTTTGGTCTCAGGATTCTTCACATTAAAAATTTTTGAGCATGCAAAGAATTTGCAGGTTATAGTTATTGATATTTATTATAAAAGAAATAATATTGAGAAAGTTTAAAACACTTGTTAATTCATCTTACTGTAATAGGTTGAGTCAATGTTAACAGTTATGTGACTTTTGTGAAAATGATACTTTTAAATAAATTCTGGTGAGTTGAGTGATATACTTTTATACAAATCTGTTTAATGTGCAGCTTAATAGAAGGCAGCTGAATTCTCATATCTAGTTTTGCATTTGTTCTATTGCAATATATTGTTTGGGTTCAGGTGTATGAAGAAAATCTGGCTACATATACATATTTAGTTGGAAAAAAGTGGAATATTTTCATAGCCTTTTAAGATAATTGTCAATATTGTTCTTTGATATCACACCAGAAATTGACTAGTTGTAACTTCTTGAAGGTTAGTTAGAGTGGAGAATCTAAAATCATAATGACAAACTTTTTTTGTTCTACATTACATTAAAATTCTTTGGTATATCTTGAGCTTTAAATGAATATTTAATTGATGCATGATTTTGTATCATCTCTTGTTGGCCATTTGGGAAATATTAGAAATATTAGCTCACTGAGTTATGTAGATCTTCCAAATGCTGACAGATTTCATTATATAATATTAAAATTTACATTTATCAATATCACTGCAGTTCTCATCAGAAAAGTATTTACGTATTGGGAAACTGTCAAGCTTATGGTGGCAGATACAAGTTTTCCAATATTCTAAATTTCTCTCAGAAGCTAAAATTTTATCATTGGCAAAATGTACTGTCAGTTGTTTTCATTGAAGAGATAGATGCACTACATTTGTTTCAACAAAAATACTCAAATCTGAATAACCATGGTTTACTTGTCAGTAGTTCTTTCAAGTAAAAATTGTGTTCCATGAATGAAGCAGCTAATTCAGAAGCTTAACAGTGCAATCGCATAAGCTCTTTCCTTCAGTATCCTGCTGAATTGCTTCGTTACACTTTGTTTTGTCACAAATATTAAAAACACATGTATTTGAGAGTTGAGATTTAATACCATTAATATTTTTTTACTGCTTTGTCAAACATACTATTTAGTGAAATTACTTTATTTTTTATGAACTTTGAGCATGTTGTAGTGAAGAACTGTGGTGGTTTGGGCTTCTGCCTTGATTGGTGATAATGTGCCAGCAGTTTTATCACCATTCATTTTACACAGTCAGTACAAATGTCAACATAGCAGCAAGAGCCAATAACATATTTGTGTTATTGTGAAAAAAGTTTTTGAATTTGCAGATGAACAGAAGGGGTTTTGGGACCCCAGGGATACACAGACCACATACTGAGAACCCCGGGTTTAACTAAATTTTGAGAAGTCTGTACCATCAAATGTTGCAGAAAAGTTAAAAAAAAAAAAAAAAGGCAAAACGGCCCAAGTACAACTAAAAGGTCTCCATTAGATTTTGCAACAAGGAGCTCAGGGGTAATCCTGTTTAAAAAAAATTCTGCAGTTTATGTTTTTCAGACTAATGCATCTTCATTAAGTATCTACCTATGTGAAGTGATGTAAAGGAAAAATATACTCTCTCCCACTTCAATGAATGTATTTTGTTCACCTCAAATAGAATTTGAGGAAGGGATTCATTATGGTTGTCATCAAACCTGGAAGAGCGTATCAAATTTCTATGACTAGGAACTAAATGTCTTTTCCTCTTTTGAATTCTAGATATAGCATGTAAAACAATTAGGCATGCCAATTATAGCAACCTGGGGTAAAGAGCAAATCCAAAGAGAGTTCTAGTCAGAAACCCCATACCCACTGGCTACAATGTACAGATGTCAAATGAATAGTTTAGTATTTTAAGAGCTTACTTTAAAAGGATATAAGGTTACTGTAGGACATACAGACCTTTTATAGAGGTAGTACACATATGAGGGGCAGCCAGTGTTAAGAAAGTGATGTTTATTGAACATCTTCTCTAAGCCTTTGTCTAAGTCAGATACTTATTAAGAGATGTTTTGTTGTTCTCAGGTCAGCATGTCTAGTTTTCAGAAAGCATTAGTGAATCCTATAATATTTCATCTAATCTGCACTGGTTGTATTTGGATAAGCACATCTGTATTTATCTTGCCCTCTAGTATGTGTCTGATTTACTTCTAAGTCTTATTTGGCTTCAGATTGGATATGGTGTTTTTTGTTTTTTTTCATTATGGAATATTTCCCATCAGTGTTGAATAAATATGCTTAGGGTTATATAACATCAAAATTCAATAATCCTTAGCAGCATAAACCATCTGTGAGCCTTTATCATATCTAAAAATAACCCTGTTTGCCTTTACCATGTCCAACAACAAAATTGTCATCTCAGTGTTTACATTAAACTTTTGCTTTTAGGTTCACTCTCAATTTTATTTCTTTTCCATGATTCACTGTTTCCTTGAGGTCTAATAGTTATATAATCTAAGATCACTTTCTTACATGGGACATCATAACACTGATTTCTTTTTTCAAATCCCACTTCTGACTTTTTAAATCAGGCCGACATGATTTTGAACCATGTCTATATTTCCTTTGCACATTTTCCATCCATTTACCTTATAGCTATGTCTTCTTTTATGTTTTGTATTTCAATGAGCCCATGGTCCTTTTACTTGCTCTTTTCAGGGTAGCTTACCTTTCTATGGCTAAATTTGTATCTTCAGACTGATAGCACAGCATATACTAACAAATACTTAGCATAACCTGGTGTAGAGGAACGAATTCAGTACAAAGAGAAAGTGGTTGGTATTTCAGGCAGTTTGGGTGGAGTGAAATAAAGCACAAAGACAAAAAAGGGTGGGACAGATACCAAGATTGGGAATTCATTTATGACCAAAACTAGTAAAATTATTCTAAAAGGGTTTTTTTAAAGGTTTTATTTATTTATGAGAAAGAAAAAGAGAGAGTGAGCACAACAAGGGGAGGGGAAGAAGCAGACTTCCTACTGAGCGGGGGCGTGACATGGGGTTCCATGTGGGACTTGATCTCAGGACCCTGGGATCATGACCTGAGCCAAAGGCAGATGCTGAGCCACCCAGGCACCACCAAAAAGGATCCTTTAACCCAGTTTTTCCTGTTTTTCCCCATTTGCTTATGAAATATTTACAGATAGTTATAGGGCATTTGGATCTTCAATAAAGTAGACACATAAATTTAAATAACACATTTTGATTATTTGATTATTTTACTGAAAAATGAACCCCACATATACATGCACCAGATAATTTTTTCTCAAAATATCTATCTGCCTTTCTGGAGTATATAGGAACCAGAAATGAAATGTTATGATATGAAATAGGTGGGAAAACATTAGCTATATAAAATTGCAGCAGAAAATATTTGAGAAATCAATGACGTTTATAAGCTGTGTATGATCTTGAGGGGAGTTTGCTTTATTAAGGATGAAAGGAAAATAAGGGTATTCAGCATTGTTCAGGCTCTAATTAATACCCTATTGGGAACCCTGTTAGGTCCTACAACATTCAAATATTGTACACTGTAGGACCTTAGAAGTAGTCAGTAAAAGTAATTGTAGGAAACACTTTTCAGAATAAAGGATTGCTTGATGTTAAAATAATTTCTGTAAAAGACAAGAATTAAGATAGCTAGCTTTCTATTTTGAACCATTGATGAACAGTGGTGGGTAGAAATAAAAATTTTAAATAGTGTATCTGTAGGTTTCTAATTTTTACATTTGTGGCTGTAACATTAAGTACATGAAAAGGAAACTATGACCACATGCAGTAGCCATTTGTTACAAAAGAAAATGAGAAAAAATATTTTGTATCAGGCTGCTCTTGAAAACTCCTGCTATTATAAACTTTCACTTTAAAATAAGGGACTGATTTTTAAAAATTGTAACACTTTATATTTGTAATACTTATAAAGCATTAAGACACATCAAAATGCCAGTCACCACAGATTTTCAGCTTTATCGAGACACTATTTTTATTGTGATTCAACTTATGAATCATGATACTGACCAGAGAATGTTTTAGGTGAATAATCTTGAATATTTCATTATAAAAGGAAAATGTTTTCTGTAACAAAAGAACTATATTTCCTTACTAATGTGGAAATCTTCATGAGTGATTATAGATTTGGGGCTAATAGCATTAGATAAGAACCATCAAAATTGAATTTAGCACTTCTTCATTTCATGTCCATCAAGCCTGTGCAATGTTAAAGGTAAAAAAGTTCTATAATCATTGCTCAGATGACTTAGTGTGCGGAAGAATGTTATCTAAGTAACAATAGATTGCTGAATACTTATTATGTGCTATTATGCTATATATATATGTAGACAAAATCCTGCCAGGGAGGTATTATTATCTACATTTTACATGTAAGAAAATTGAGACCCAAAGAATGTCACTATTTTGTCCACGTTAACCCAGGTAGTACCAGATAAAGCTAAGATTCATATCTAGTCCAGTCTGAATTTCATAGCTATGATTTTTATCCCCAAACCCCATACTGCCTTTCGAGGTTTACCCTGTAATCTAAAACTACTAGTATTTACAATTAAGTCTATTAAACTCTTCCGACTATATTCACAATTGGTTAAGATGTCTTTGCTTTGGAATTTAATCAATCACAAAAGGTACTCTTAATATTGGATGAGCAAGTAAAGAGGGTTATTACTTTAGCCATTATTGCCCAGAAACAACAGAGAACAACTAGATTGTAAATTTCTTAAGAATTAACAGACTGTCCTGCCTAGTATACATTTAAACAACTATTTGATACTGTGTGTGTATGTTTATGTGTCTATATATAACTAAAATGTCAAAGATTTTGTTTTATTGCTTTGCTGGTACGAAGATGAACTTAGGTATAGGTCAGAATTATATTATGGTTCCTAAGTAGGAAGCAATTATTCAGAATATACTTGGACTAACTATTGACTAACTGCATCCATAAAGAATCACATTGGGCAGGGAGTCTGAAGGGTAACTGGTGGTGGAAGGGACTTGTACTTCCTGGAGAGGGCACAATCACCCAAGTATTATGTACAGGTTCCTACTTTCCAATTTATCTTTTCTTCCTCTCTTAATTGTTGCATAACTTTCATTAGTGGTGAAGTAGAGAAATCCTGATTGAGGCAGTGTGCTACACTAACTTACAAAATGTCTGTTGAATCACTTCTTTTGGAAAATGTAGGAAAGATGATTTCTGAAATGGAGAAACAAGCTCTTACAAGGCTGATTAGAATATGTACTATGGAACTATGGGGTCAGACATGGGGAGATGTTCTTTCTGTCCTTTTTAAAACTCTGCTTTTCTGTGATGAAAAGTACAGTGGATTTGAAAAGTGAATGAAAATTCTAATTTTTCCTCACTTCAAGGTTTATTTTATTCAGTTTTGTCTTGTAGAGTTAGAGGGCAATGTGCCTGCTGTTTCGGGCCTCATTTTCAACAGAGAAGTGAATCCTTACATCATAATGAAAAGAACCACAAATTTTATGATATTTTACAAAGATCAGATATCAGCATAATCATGATAATACCAAAATTAATCAAGATTGTGATAACTGAGACAAAACAAAGAATGGAACTTCAATATCTAATAAGAATGGTGAGGGGCTTTTTAAAATAATAAACTATTTAACAAATGTCTGTGAAAGGACACCTTCACTCTTCTACTCTCTGACTTGAATGATGGTATCATTATTAACTTCTTCATTTGTTTCTAATATCAAATCAGTCATTAAGTTTTGCTGAATATTCATAACGTTTTCTTTCTTTTCCAACTATGTACTGAGGTTTAAAACAACACCGATTTATTATCTTCCAGTTATGGAGGTCAGAAGTCTGAATGAAACAGGTCTTCCCGGGTTAAGATAAAGAAGTCAGTAGCACTTCCAGAAGTCAGTACATTCCTTCCGAAAGCTCTAGAGGAGTCCATTTCCTGGCTTCTAGAGGTTGTCAGCTTTGACTCATGGCTCATTCCTCTCTCTCAGAGCCACCACCTAGGCTATTTGAAACTTTTTCTTGACCCTATACTCTTGCCTCCTTTCTCTTTAAAAAAAAAAAAAAAAAAAAAAAAAAACAACCTGTGGGCCCACCCAAATTATCCCGAAGAGTGTCCTATCTCAAGATACTTAATGTGATCACAGCTACAAAGTTCTTTTTGCCATATTTTAACACTTTTATAGGGTATGGATATCATTTAGGGCCTTTATTCTTCCTATCATTGTCCACTATCTAATCCAATGATTCACATTTTTACCACCAGCAAAATGTATTCTGTTCTAGTATTACTATATGTCTTAACTTATTACAGCATCAGCTCAAAGTTCAACATCCTGTCTAAATTCTAAATTTTACCAGCTAGAAAGTCTCAGATTGCATCTTCTAAAACATCTGAATCAGGTAGAGAGGTCCGCTTAAGATGGTTTAAGTATTCTCTAAGAAAATATGCTGTTTTTCCCTCCACACTCTCATCAATAGTTACTAACAGTCACATTTCTACTAAGAGTCTGTTCAAAGCAATCTAGGCTTTTTATTATTTATTTATTTTACTTGTTTTTAAAGATTTATTTATTTGAGGGAGAGAGCATGTGCATGAGTGTGGGGAGGGGCAGAGGGAGAGGCAGAGAGAATTCCAAGCTGACTGTGCACTTGTATGTGGAGCCTGATGTGGTGCTGGATCCCGGAATCCTGAGAGTCCACCGCCCAACCAACTGAGTCACCCAGGTTCCCCCTAGTCTAGGCGTTAAAGATTATGCTCCTCAGAATACCTCCAGCCTCTTCCCATTGCTCAGCTGCAAAGGCAGTCACATTGTAGGTATTTGTTGCAACAGCACTCCATTTCCAGGTACCAACATCAGTATGCATTTCCTAGTGTTGTCATAACAAATTGCCACTAACTTGGTGGACTCAAACAATACATCCTTATTATCTTACATCAGCACTACAACTTTACATCGAATTTTATTACTTCATTATTAAAATTTTAAAAATTATTTATTTCAGACAGAGAGAGCACGCATGCGCATGAGACCTGCTGCCTCTCGGAACAATTTGTTACTTAAACTGTAACCCCTGGAGGATTTTACTAGTTAGCAAGCACATTTAGATATGGCCTTAAGAAATACATATACTGGCAACAGGTCTTCGGGGAGAAGGACGATGTACGACCCTGAAGCTGGGCAGCTGGGGATGCCCGGCCTGCCCAGGGCGGAACGCCACCTGCTTCAGGGTCGCGGAGCACCGGGGAACACTGGATCAGCTCAGGGTGGAAGGAAAACCGCTTGCTTCCCTTATCCGTTATCGCTCCTTTCTCTTCCCAGAAGTGCTGGTTGTTAGATGAGTCCTTTGAATGTGCTTGTTTAACTATAAACTTTATCCTCCTTCTTGCTTATCTGCAAGACGGGATTAACGTTTGACCTTCATCAATCCTTCTATTGGCTATTGTTTTCTATCTAATAAGAGTGAGACTGTGGAGTTGCTGGTGGCAGCAGTCCTTTTCGACTGTTGTCCCCTGCTCCCAGTCTGATGCAGCTGACTTGTTTGTGCCTAATTCTTCTCTCATCACTGACTGGAAGTGGCACACGAGTAAGCATAGGGGAGGGGCAGAGAGAGAAGCAGGGTTCCAGATGAGCTGAGAGCCTCTATATGGGGATCCTCTATATGGGATCCCAGGACCCTGAGATCATATCCTGAGCCAAAGGCAGCAGCTTAACCCACTGAGCCACCCAGGCGCCCCATTCCCTCTGCATTTTAAAAATACCTCCAATACCACTAGCAGCAGAACAACAGCAGTAATAATAAAAACTGTTAATACTTAGTGCTTAAAATGTGCCAGACACTTTTCTAAGTGTATTATAAAGATTATCTAAGTTGTTCTTTATAATGGTCTTATATGGTAGATAATGTTCATACAGCACTTTATAGTTAAAGGGATTAAGGCAAAGAGAGATTATGTGTCCAAGTAATTTACTTGGTAGATGAACATCTAGGTCTCTGCAAAGCAATTGTTTTCAGTGTTCAGCTTTCAGTGTTCAAAATAACTCAAATATTATTATTGTTTCCTTTTAAAATGAAATCTATATTAAGCTATATTATTGGCCAAATGTTTATTATTGTATTCATTTCTAGTCATAATAATTGCTATTGTCTAAACAACCTTAATATTTACTTCCATGTTTTTGTATTTCTTACTTTGAAAGATATTCTTTCAGCTTTCTTTACCTTCAGTGTGCATTTTAACCTCCCTCTTTTTTGCATGACCTGTTCTAACAAACTATTAAGTCCCATAGTGATTAATACCTGTACTATTTACTTGGCCAATAACCATGCCTATTATGTTATGTCTTTTTTGATATAGCAAAGGCTTATTTCTCCTTTGTATTATCATGTAAATTTTATGTCTATTATTTTTCCAAGTACATTATAAATGTATTAAAGATTAACAGAGTATTCTGCCTAATAAGCATTAAGTGAGTATTTGGAGCTGGGGTGTAGGTGCGTGTGTGTGTGTGTGTGTGTGTGTGTGTATAAAAATCCAAAGACCTTGTTTTAGGAAAACAATTAAAAAATATGGCATTGTAGTTTTATAGTACTTAGTAATCTGTATATTCACTTACTGTGATCTGTTTTTTATAGATGTCACATATCGAATTGTTATAAGAATGTTGTAAATTGAAGTTGGCTGTTGCCATCCCTAGCATTATTTTCTCCATCACAGAACTGTTCTGATTATTTCTTTCATAATAGCACACAGTTCAGTCAAGCTCATAGGGTATCAACAGAAAAAAAATATCTTTTGACAATAGAGAAAATAATTTAAATTAATCTTCCATAGAACATAACATGGAATTTCATTCAATGCCCTTTAGAGCAGTGATTCTCTAATCACGGCCATGACCTTTCATTAAATGTTTTCTGCATTCACCAATAGCTGACATAATTCCATCAATGTCTGAAGGTGATTTAAGAAAGAAAATAAATTGCATATGTAAAGCCCATAAGTTGATAAATGTTAGCCTCCAAAGCAAGGGCTTGAACTTTTGTTCTTTACCTTTTATGAAAGAACAAACAGCTCAGAGTAAATTTCTTCAACTCAAAAAAACATTTAGTGGGTGCTTAATATATGGAAGACACTTATATGTGCCAGAAGACCTAAATACATAAAAGCTTTTTTCAAAGACCTTACTTTTATAGGGAAAAATAAGTGTTTACTTAACTATTTAAAACATGTTGTACATGTACACTATATCGATACAAATAAGAAAGTATTGATGTCTCAGCAGGAAAGTGGAAGGGAAAGAAAATTGGGTCATTGAAATGAGCATTTTGAAGTGTGATTTCCAGAGTTGTATGCAAGGCAAGGTAACACTGTTACTACCTTTGAGTTGAAGACACAGAGGGAAGAAATGATCATTGGGACTCAGAGGCGTTTTTTAACTTAATTTAAGAGGAGATTTTTGATTAATAAAATCAAAATCAGCAAAGGAGTTGGGGAAATAAATACTCTGACTTCTCTTCCTCTTTCCCTCTGTTCTGTCATTATTCCATGTGGGCTGATACCAGCTGGAATCCAGAGATAAAAGTGTCTAACTGCATAGCTCAGGTACATTGGCTCAAAGGAGAAGGAAGGAGAGGCGGTTTGGAGGAGCATATGCAAGATATTCAGCAAAAATTCAATAGAAAACCATAAAGGAACAAATGATTACTTGCTGATAGATGATAGGAGAAAACTCTACTAAACTGACATTAACACTGAAACTTGAGAGATGAACAGTATCATAACTGGAAGAAAAGGAAGTTACAGAATTTCATGCGAAAGTAATTACATAAGGAGAGACGTTAGAGCATACAAATTAAAGCATGGAGTATTTGGGGATTCTGAGTGTTGTGTACTATCAAATTTCAAATGTTTGTGTAAGTAACGGGATAAAAGTCTGACAGTCCAATGTGTTGTTACTTTAGGAAAGATAACACACACATTAATAACTTCAGTTCTTATGATCTTAAGGGTCTTTTCATTGATGTAAATAAGTGTTTATTTTTTTGTAAGTAATTAAGGTGAAGCAATGTTTAGATCACTTTTGTAGATTTATTTTATTCAACTCTCTTATTTTTTTTTTAAACAGTTTTTAAGTTCTCCTTAGGGCAGTCTTTTTTCATCTGTTTTTCTGCTTCACCCCCAAATCTATCTTGTTCTGGAGAATGCTGCAGGTAAAGGAAGGATGTTGGGAAGATTTCATGTAGAAAGGGATAAGACAAAAGGGATAGTGGGGATAGGGAAGGAAAAGAAAGAGGGTAGAGAAGGGGAAAGATGTAGAACAGGAGGAAGTGGAAAAGATGCCTCTGTTTTAGAGTAAAAAAATCAGGACTTCCGAGTAAGATAAATTTTTGGATCAAATCAGGAATTACCATTTGCCAGTTAAATTCCTGGAGGAATTTTCATTATAAAAATGGAAAGAAGGATAAGCAAAATCCAAGATACTATGTAAAGGAAAGTTTGTAACATGTGATAGATTTGAGCATATGAAAGTTACTTGATAGTTTTGAGGATATGAAAGTTACTTGCTAGCTTCTCTTCTTTTTTTTTTTTTTCTTTTCCTTTTTTTTTCCCCCAGCACATGGAATTAGTAATTATGAATTTAGCTTTGACCTTGCTACTGATCTGTTTTGAAACACACTGTAACATCCATGTCAATTACAAAACCTATAAAGACACCCAACATTTACAATTTAATCCAGGCTCCTTTTAATATAAAGATGTGGGAAATGAAACCCCAGTATCAGAATCAATAATCATTTGAAATAATAACCCCTAAGCTATCAGCAAGTAGTAATACTGCTGATTTAATGATAAAAATTAAATTCAAAGAAAATAGAGGTTATTATTAAAAGTACACTGTCCTATCTGAATTAAAATAGCAAAAAGAAAATTATCATTCTTCACTTTAGGAGCAGAAAGAAAAAGAAAAACTTGTGAAAGAATGATTTAAAAAGTAACAAATATTGGGTTGCTATAATAAAGACTGTTAGGGGATTGTTTGAGCATAAACAGCTCAGATCAGCAGAGACTATTTTAACACACTTAGGATCATGATCCTGGAGTTAAAAAGAAGAAAGAAAGAAAGAAAAGGCAGGGGAGAATGATTGGGTTTTGTAAAATACTTTGCACTGAAATTTACCTTCTGAAATCATAAACAATGATGAGCACACATCAGTGGGTAGATCCCTTGAGGACTCCTTAGGTGATGCATAGTTGCTTGGGAAACTGCCTTCTAAGGGCATACAGGAGAAAGCATTGTGGGCCTGTGTCCTCTCTCTTTCTTTTGAGCAGTTAGCTGAATTGTAAATAGGAAGTGTTCAGTGTGTTTTCATGATCTGTCTTTTTTGCAGTTTGCCTGACTCACCTAAGACTGATTTTCTAAAGAAAAAGTATCATTACATAAGATAATCATTACCTTTATTTTCCTAGCTAACAACAGATTTTATTCAGTAAACATTTTATAATGTAGTATTCAAAACATTAGTTAAAAATGTTTTGTGTTTTTTTTGTTTGTTTGTTTTGTAGATGAAGTGGCTCAAATTTGATGTTAATTCCATTTGGCTAGAAGCTGCACAATGCAGTGTTACTTTAAAAAATGGCTCATTATTAATTTTTGCTGTTGAATATAAAAGTACATGAATGTTTATAGTAGTTGTATTTTGCATGAATAGTGTTTTAAATATACTATCAAAAAATTTTTTTTATTTTGTATAATAGATCATTTCTACAAGTGTCCTAAATACAGTCTTCCCTTTTGAGAATTTATAGTCTTGCATTAATTAAAAATGTGGGCTCTCTGCTTTATTATTTTTTCTTTATTCAAGAAATGAACTTAAGATATTTATATCTTATGACATTTAAATAATCATTGAGAAAGTATCTTGGACCTAAAAATTACCTCCACTATATTTTCCATGACTTTATGTTGGACCTGTCCCTTCTTTTGGAGAGTGTCACAAAATACCAATTCTGCTGTCTGTGGGATCCATCTCCTGAAACAGTTTGCAGGGAGACACGATTTTAACTCTGTTTTATTGCTTTGGATTTTTAACAACATGTTTCAAATTTATGTTTTGTGTCATTTGTAGCACCTTAAACTTACTTAGTCATTTATACTTTGGGAGAATGCACTGAATACAATTTGATTTCTCAACTGCCTTTATTCTAACAAAAAGATAAAAAATATACAGTCTGTAGAGAAGGTCAGTATTGCTATTCCATGGGAAGTGTTGTTATTCTGGTCAAAGTTTTATTTTAGAAATTAAATGCTACTTTAAGCTTCACAGCTCACTGGATCTTTCTGTGAACAAAAGAGGACAATTATAAGCTGTTATTAAGGCGATGTGAGTGTCTGCATCAATACAACTTTTTAAGAATAAGTGACACAGGTCAAAGACCCTGGTGGCAAATGGATGTTAGTGGTATTGACTTCATGGTTAGTACTGTCCTAGATATGACTTGAAAGGAGTAACCCAGATGTAATAGACTATAACAAATTCTCAAGTCTCACAGATACCTCATTCCATAATTTGTGTCTGTCAACCCTGATGGTCCTTGATGTTTCTTTCATAAGGACTCTCTGATATCAATGTAGCAGATAAGCCTTTGGAGAATTAGAGTATTAGGATGTAAGCTATTCAAGACCTGGGAAGATGTGCTTGGAAGATAAAACACTTCAATTTCACAAGAATCAGAAGCTGGAACTCATAAACAGAAAGAGAACAGGTACAGATCAAGTCTAAATGAATAAATACCCAGGTAAAGAGGAAATAAGGGAAAACACAATGAGGAGGGCTGCTCTTCTTAGCAGTTTGCTGTAAAGTTTCTGAAAACTTCATATTTAATGAAGCATTTTACATTCAGTGTAATTATTTAAATTGTAATAATTATATATGGGCTTTATATTGAAAATTCAAGATGGTTCATTCCTGAAGAATGAAAAAACATATGTATGCATACTTTTGAAGACCTAAATTGAAATAGTGCCCACTTTATAAAATTCCCTACTTTAGCATTATTCTTATTCTTGATATCTCTTTATTTTCCAAAATACTTTTCAGATCCTTTTTCTGTTCTTTTTCTTCAGCTCATTCCTTGCATTTTGAGATTTTCCAAAATTTAAACTAATGCAATATCTTATTTAAAGTGGGCTATTTGTTATGAATTAATTCAGAAATACTTAAAAGCATAATGAGTAATAAAATAAGCAGGATTCACCACCATCTCCAAAATATTTTCAATATTTTGATATTTTTTAATGTGTTATGTAATATACGTTATAGTATGTGTATATAATTTTTTTTTTTAAGAGAGAGTGTGTGCACGGGTCCCTGCATGCACATGTAAGGGAGGGGCAGGAGGAGAGGGAGAGAATCTTTTCTTTGTTTTTTTTTTTTAAGATTTATTTGTTTATTTATTTGAGAGAGAGTACACGACCAGGAAAGAGGGAGGGGCTGAGGGAGAGGGGAAGCAGAATCCCTGCTGAGCAGGGAGCTCTGTGCAGGGCTGCATCTCAGGACACCAAGATCATGACCGGAGCCTAAGGCAGAGCTTAACCCACTGAGCCACCCAGGTGCCCCAGGAGAGAGAAAATCTTAAGCAGGCTCTGCACTGAGCACTGAGCCCCACCTCAGTCTCGATTTCATGGTCCTAAGGTCATGGCCTGAGCTGAAATCAAGATCTTGACGTCATTACCAGAGCTGAAATAAAAAGTCAGACTTCAGCTGACTGAGCCACCCAGGCTCCCCATTCATTGAATCATTTCGGAGTACATTATAAAAATGGTGATATTCATCCCTAAATAGTTTTGACAATTCTCAGCATAAAGTGATTCTCTTATATAGTCATAACCATTATGGTATAAAATTAAAAATGGTTTTCTAAAGTCATCTACTAAATACTCCATAGCCAAATTTCCCCCATAGTCCCACAAATGTATTTTATTTGGGGGGCGTCAGGATCCAATCAAACATTATGCCTTTCATTTGAGTATTATTACTCTTAAATAACTTTTAATCTTCCTATTTTTCCCATAAAAATGTCTTTTGGAGAGAGCAGGTCAGTTGTATGTTAGAATGTTCCCCATTCCAAATTTGTCTGATTTGTCTTCTGATGATGTCATTTAATTTATTCTACTTTGTCTTTCAGTATTATTGATCCTGTGTAATCTCTTAATTTTTTGCTTATCTTTACTATTTCTATGTTAAACTATTTTCCACAATGAAGACAAAATTTTCTTTAAGAAACATAGACCTCATTATGCCCTTTTTCCTTATGATAGCGTAATATCCAAACTCCTTAGAATCATTTCATAACTCTTCTTCATATCTGACTTTTATGTTTTCCTCCATGGACAACTTTCCTTTTCCATCTACAGCTCCCTAGAGGAGGCTCACCCACACCAAGAAGTCGTGTTAGGTCAAACAAGGATATGGGATAGAAATAACTATTTTAAACTAAAAACTGCATTTTATTTTATTTATTTTTTAAAGCTTTATTTATTTTTTTATTATGTTTAATTCACCAACATATAGTACATCATTAGTTTTGACGTGGTGTTAGTGATTCATTAGTTGTGTGTAACACCCAGTGCTCATCACCACACAGGCCCTCCTTAATACCCATCACCAAGTTACCCTATCCCCCTACCCTCTCCCTCCTGTAGCTCTCAGTCTGGTTCCCAGAGTCCTGAGTTCCTCATGATTTGTCTCCCTCTCTCATTTCTTCCCATTCAGTTTTCCCTTCCTTCCCTGGTGGTCCTCCATGCTATTCCTTATGTTCCACAAATAAGTGAAACCATATGATGATTTCTTCCTCTGCTTGACTTATTTCACTAAGCATAATTCCCTCTGGATCCAACAATGTTGATGCAAATGGTGGGTTTTCATCTTTTCTGATGGCTGAGTAATATTCCATTGCATATATGATCCCCATCTTCATTATCCATTCATCAGTCAAAGGGCATCTTGGCTCCTTCCACAGTTTATATATTGTGGACACTGCCACAATAAACATTAGAGTGCATGTGCCCCTTCTCAGTACATCTGTATCATACACAAAGATAAACTCAAAATGGATAAAATACCTAAATGTGAGACAGGAATCCATCAAAATCCTCGAGGAGAACATAAGCAATAACCTCTTCGACACTGGCCAGAGCGACCTCTTTCAAGACATGTCTCTAAAGACAAGGGAAACAAAAGCAAAAATGAACTTTTGGGACTTCATCAAGATCAAAAGCTTTTGCTCAGCAAAGGAAACAGTCAACAAAACAAAGAGGCAACCCACAGAATGGGAGAAGATATTTGCAAATGACATTACAAATAAAGGGCTAGTATCCAAATCTATAAAAACTTCTCAAATTCAACACCCAAAAAAACAAATAATCCAGTCAGTAAATGGGCAAAAGACATGAAAGACATTTCTCCAAAGAAGACATACTACAAATGGCTAATAGACACATGAAAAAATATTCAACATCGCTAGCCATCAGGGAAAAACAAATCAAAACCACAGTGAGATACCACCTCACACCAGTCAGAGTGGCTACAATTAACAAGACAGGAAACAAGTATTGATAGGTTGTGGAGAAAGGGGAGAACCCTTTTACATTGTTGGTGGGAATGCAAACTGGTACAGCCACTCTGGAAAACAGTATGGCAGTTCCTCAGGATGTTAAAAATAGAGCTGCTCTAAGCTTCCTGGATTGATCTAGGAAACTGCTCCTCCCAGGGCCTGCCCAAGATTCTCTTTTCTGTAAGATTCTCATTTCTAAGGTAGACTGACCTGTTCCTTGATGAGACTTGCTGTATTTCTTTGTTGGTTTATCTTACAGTGTATTCACTATTCATGGAAAACACTTGTTTCCAGTTCAGTCTTTGTATGTTAGGATGATAATAAGAGTAGCAACTTCACCAAGCTTGTTCCTGCTCTAAGGCCTTAAAAAGCCATTTAATATGCCTGTAATGAAAACAGGGCTGATCATGATGATAATGTTGGTGACCTTGAAACCTAACATTAAGATAGGATTTGCTATATTTAGGTACTAGTCAAAAGTCCTTTTTATAAATTAGGTTATTTAATAATCCTAACTCTCTGAAATAGGTATTTTTATTATGTTCTTTTTGTAGAGGAGGAAATTGATGAACAATGACATTAAATAGCTTATGTATAGTCACAGCTAGTATATGCTAGGAATAGTTCTCAAACATGAAAAATCTAGATATAGTATTTCTTTCCCTTTCACTATGGTTTCCCATAACTTCAGATATTCACTTTGCTGACTTTTTACCATTCAGAGCTCAGCTAAAACATCACCGACTCAGAGGGGCTTCCCATATCAACCAGTCTAAATTTTTCTGGCTGAGTACCATTCCCACTTGCATCACTGTTAATTCCATTACCTTGTTTTCTTTAAAAAAATTTTTTTAGCACTCATCATTATTTAAATTTATTTATCTATCTATTCATTCCCTGGCCCTGGGTTATAAACTCCTTGAGCAGAGAAAAATTCTCAGTCTCCTTTAGTACCCAGTTCTGGTTCTACAGCAATGACCAGCACATTAAAGTTATTAATAATTGTTCAAGAACTTATATAATTGAATAAATAATTGTTATAGTTGTAGGATTAATGGATTTTTGTGAATATTGCATACCATAAAACATTTCAGAACTATGGGATTTAGAATTAGTCCAGACTAGGTTTGAGTTTTGGCACTATCAGTGTCCAGATGTATGATCTTATACTAACTATTGAAATTTCGTAAGCTTGTTTAACGCTTTAGAATACAAATAGTAATGCCTACATTATACAGTTGATTTGAGGCTTAAATTTAATTATATTTGTAAACTTCAGTATCTCTTACATATCATTCTAATGTTTGCTTTACATGTTATGAAGAGAGTGATCTATTTGGAGTGGAAAGAGGTTAGAGCATGAAAGAATATCTAAAAAATGAGGCAGAATTAGATTGATAACAACAAAAGGAAATTTAGTACCAAACTAAGTTAGAACCAGAATTAGATGTTTACTGCATAACCACACTCTACCAATATTTGTTAGTTTCTAAAGGGCTGTTAAAGTACACCCCTTTATTCTCTTCTTGGGTTTAGTCCAATAAAGAGATACAGACTGGTGTCAGAAAGATGGTGATTACGAGTGGAGGACATGACTGAGATGGTGGTCCCAATGTTTTCCTTATGTTTCAGCTCATTGGAAATCCTATCCTGCCAGTCTGTGCCGCAGAAGTTGCTTTGCTGTGGCAGAGCCTGCTGTGGAAAATTATCATGTGAATGAGGAGACACTGTGTGCCTTCTCTAGCCTAGCAGATTTTCTAGAGAGGGAGAAAGGACCAAGTCCTGTTCCTTTTCTTTTTTTTTTAAAGATTTTATTTATTTATTTGACAGAGAGAGATCACAAGCAGGCAGAGAGGCAGGCAGAGAGAGAGGAGGAAGCAGGCTCCCTGCTGAGCAGAGAGCCCGATGCGGGGCTCGATCCCAGGACCTGGGATCATGACCTGAGCCGAAGGCAGCGGCTTAACCCACTGAGCCACCCAGGCGCCCAGTCCTGTTCCTTTTCTTAAGCTCAGGATCCCATAGATCATGTCTTCATTTAGAAGAAGGCTTGAGGTGGGAGAGGGAGAGCATAGTCTTTCCAATTCAGTATTTCCAAGTGGTAGGTAGCAATTATTTGCTGTCTTCAATATTCACGTTTTAGTTAAGTGAACTAAAAATGGTTCGTTATAAAGTGTTTAGCTGGGCTTATTCTGAACTAAGTGACTTGTTGTCTTTACAAAATATTTAAAATAAGTGAATCTGATGAGGTTTTTTTTGGTTTGTTTGTTTGTTTGTTTTTTTAGAATTTTATTTATCTAAATAAATAAAAGAGAGATCACAAGTAGGCAGAGAGGCAGGCAGAGAAAGGGAGGGAAGCAGGTTCACTGCTGAGCAGAGAGCTCGATTCAGGGCTCAATCTCAGGACCCTGAGATCATGACCTGAGCCGAAGGCAGAGGCTTAACCCACTGAGCCACCCCAGGCACCCCTGATGAGTTACTTTTAAGAAGAGAGATGTATGTGATCAAGATGAATCTCCAGTCACTATTCCATGCAGTCAGACTGGTGGATAGAGCAGTGTCCCTTACAGAAAGCTGCCTGGACAAATCTGCTCATGGGCACTTCATGTATCGCACATTTTGGAGACCAAAATGGCTGCTGAAGTAGACCAATAATGCCTGTTGAATAAATATATATTCTCAGCACAAGGAAATGGAATGACATAACTCCGTGAGATGTGCATTTTCATCATTAACAGAAAACTCACTTTTATAAACATCTCTGGAAACTTTTTTGAATTTCAACTGTTTTGAATTTTGTACTAACAGATAAGTACATTCTGCTTAAAAGCATTTTCAGCACTTTTATTGCCTTGTCATTAGAGTAAATGTGAATGGTGTGCAGTATTGTCAGCGGCCATTTACATGGAATGTTGAAGTAGTCCCTTGTCTCTTTGACTAATTAGACATGAGTTGTTAGCTCTTTTTATTATTTTTGAAACTGCTCACATTAGTATAGTAGATTTTGCATAATTTATCCAGTGCTACACATTTGAAAACTCTCTCTACTAGCCAACATATCACTCACTGCCAATTTGTTACCAGTCCATTATCATCTTAAGTTGAATTATCTTACGGAATGATCCATTTGTTTGAATAATGAATCTTTCAATGAAAAAAGATCTTTTTCATGTTTTAATTATTAATATTTATATTAAAACATATTAAATTTTAACAGATTAAAAATAAACATTATTAAAAATGTACACATTATTGGTTTTGTAAACTTGCCTCATTATTTTAAAAGCAAATTTTCTCAGAGGCTCCTACTTTTGAAGCCACCTTTTCCAAAGAATATTCCAAAGACTCAAACTATTTATTATTTCTGTTTAGTACAATTAAAGTGTATCAACATAAGATTGCAGTAGCATAATTTGCATAATGGCAGTCTTTGTTTTGCACAGTGCCATGTTGACTGACACCCTTACTTATTGGAATCATCTCTCACTTTATACAGATCCTTGATAACTGAGCTCTGCAAAGCAAGGACACAGATCCAATATGCCTCCAATACAGCAATATGTTTCAGTTAGCACTGTGCTTTGCAAAACAAAGACTGACTATAATTTTATAAGTGCAGTTATCTTCTTTAAGTCAGTAACTTGGGCACAATCAAATGTGTGCTATCATAAATCATTACAGTGTACTTTTTCATTGATGAATTCTCAAATTAGGTAAAATCTTAGATACATGCCTCTAATATTTATAGTGAATAGTTTATATGCTTTCACTAACCTTGTTTTCTGAAAGTGAAAAATGTAATCAGCACTGGCATAGTGTTATTACCTCATGTTATGATGGTCACCCTGGATTTCGAAGAGTATTTGACACTGGGGATCTTTGGTTTTTCCACTTACATGTTTCTTCTCTACAGGCCTTAAATTTGTCTTAAAAACAACTGTAGAATCTTTATCACCTCTGGTCCATTCATATTTTTTTAAAAAGTGTATCCTAATTTCAGAGGGATAAAAGAAAAAAAATTGAAGTTAAACTTAAAAATAAATCAATTATATATAAAGATAGTTTTAAATTAAATATTCTTATAATTTTAAATGTGTAACTCAACTATTTTAATTTTTACACATTGTGAATTTAATTGGTCCCATGCATTTCTCATGTTTTTACATTAGTTTTTATGTTTTAGATTTTGATAATTTCATGACTTTCTACCTTAGCCACAATTTGTTGTTAATCTGTTAACAATCTGCTCTTGCCATGAGAAAAACATTGCCAGGCTAGCCTTCTGGTCAAAGAAGCTTGGGCAGACCCGAACCCATCCAACAGCAAAAAGCTAAGCCCAGACAGACCTGTGTCTTGAAGCAAGTCCCCCATTTAAACTCAATCTAGATTAGCCACTCTTCAGACAAGCTTTTTGTTTTGCACTAGTATTGACAAGTACATTGTCAAAAGTATTTTTGGGAGTACTTTTTGCTTATGTTTAAGAATTACCACAATATTTATTTCTTAAACACAGCTGCTATATGAAGTGCTCCTTCAGTGTCTGAAAAGATAATGTCCTACAATTGCTACTCACTATGCTTAACCAAGAAAAATAAGCAGTGATATTGGAAAAACAAAACAGAACAACCCCCAAACCTTGATAAAGTAGAGAAGCAAATATAGTAGACTTCAAATAACTTTATAGTCTCATACACATTTGAAAACTCTGATTACCAACCATTCTAAGAGATAGGTCTATCATAATCTTAGGTTTAATTATTTTATGTAACAATTCAACAACTGATATAGTTCTTGAGCCCATGCTAGATATTCAGTGAATGAATTGAACTGACTTGATTCCTTTGTGTGAGCTAAACGTATTTGAGCTATTTTATTTCCAGAAAAAGGTAACTACATGAATGTGTAGGGGGGGCAACAATTTGCCACCCCAAATGTGTCCCTTTGGCATGTATATTATTTTAGGTTGCTTACTATTATTATTTAAAGATTTATTTATTTTAGAGAGAGAGAGTGTGAGAGAGAGACTGAGAGCAGGGAGGGGGCAGAAGGAGAGTGGAAGGGAGAATCCTAAGCAGACTCCCCACTGAGTGCAGAGCTGGCACAGCGCACCATCTCTCAGGCTTCATCTCATGTCCCTGAGATCATGACCTTAGCTGAAATGAAGAGTTGGGCACAACCAACTGAGCCATCCAGTTGCCCCTAGGCTGATTACTTTTAAGAAAGAGAAGACTCAAAAAGTTTTTCTGTTTTGCCTCCCTTCACTAACTAACTAAAGGAATTTAATAGAGGATGTGTTCCTGGAAGGGAGATTTCAGCACAGATAACTATAGTATAATATGAAGTAGGCAAGGTAGAAAGGGAGGAATCTAGCAAGACCTGTTCAAAGTCTTCTGTTTCATTATTTCTTCATGGCCCAGCAAGTATTTGTTTACCAAACATATACTCTTCTTTTTTTTTTTTTTTTTAAGATTTCATTTATTTGAGAGAGAGTGAGTGAGTGAGAGCATGAGAGGGGAGAGGGTCAGAGGAAGAAGCAGACTCCCCACTGAGCAGGGAACCCAATGTGGGACTCTATCCTGGAACTCCAGGATTTTGACCTGAGTCGAAGGCAGTTGCTTAACCAACTGAGCCACCCAGGCACCCCATACTCTTTTTGCTCTTCCTGTGAATTGTCTTCCTTCTAGCTAGTCTAGAATAGCACATATATCTCATTTTTCCTCACTGTCTTTGGAATCTTTTATGTTTATGTGGATTCTCTTATGTATATAATTAAGTTTGATTCTCTCCTGTTAATCTGTGCCATGTCAATTTAATTTTTAGACCAGCCAGAAGAACCTTAAAGGATAGAGTAAAATTTTTCCTCTCCAAGAAATACAAAACAATACAGTGGTGCTATTCCCAGATTTGAGATGAGTCTAATCAAATGGCACTTAGTTGTGCAAGAACAAAGGGTTATGTTCTCTGTCCATGGTTAATTGTTTCTTAGGACCTCTTTATTTTATTTATTTGTTTTTAAAATTTTGTTTGTTTTTCGGAGAGAAAGAGAGTGAGACTGCACAAACAGAGGGAGCAGCAGGCAGAGAGTGAAGCAGGCAGAGGGAGAAGCAGGGTTTCCGCTGAGCAGGGAGCCTGATGCAGGACTGCAGGACTTATCCCAGGACCCTGGGATCATGACCTGCGCTGAAGGCAGATGCTTAACTGACTGAGCCACCCAGACATCCCTCTTAGGGCCTCTTTAATAGAAAATACAGAAAGTCATATTCTCTGCTATTTTGAATTTATGTTTCGTATTACTTGTAGAATAATATCCCATGAAACAAAAATCTGCAATTGTCATTCCTTTGCTTAAAAGTCCATAGTGCCTTTATAGGCAATGATCTACAATGTAAGTCCCATTATTTAGCATGATGTGTAGAAGTATATTTTCAATCCATTTGTAATGTTTACTTGTTTTTCTACCCATCCAACCTAAATTCCTACTGTACAGAATAACTTCATGCTTAATTATATGCTATTTTCTCTGTCTGAAATGCCATTTTCTGTTTTATACACCAGGAAAATGTCTACTTATTTTTCAAAGCTCAACACAAATATTACCTTCTTAGGGATATTGACACTCCTGTCCCTTATGCAGAGATAGTCCCTCTTTTGTCTGTGTACCCGTAACAGTCCGTGCATGTTTCTATTATATCACTTCTTGTACTATGTTTCTGTTTTTTTGTAATCTCCACTAGAATTTATCTATTACTCAAAGATAATATTTTATTCTTTGTACATTTTTGGAGAATGACCAGAGTTCAGTATAAAATAATTATTTTGTAATAAACTTTGCAAAATTAAACAAGGTAAGTAAATCACATTGAGATTAGTAATTACCAAAAGACACTACTACTGTCTTTTAACTTTATAGCTATCGTGGTTTTATACAGTTGTCATTTAAAAAGATGCTGTTAAGAGTCTCAATATTTGGTGTTATGTTTTCATAGGCTCATCTACATAATCAGTCAAAATAATAGGTTCTTACTCCCCAAGGGGTTTTTGTTGAGTAATTATTAAGAATAATTCAAATAAATATTTCATTATATTACTAATACTTACTACAAACAACATAATGAATAGTGAAAAATAGAATGATTAAGAACCCCCAAAATAGCCCTGCTGAAATTTTTTTTGCATTTCATTGGTCTATGGTTTTAGTTCAAGCCTGGCACATAGAGGCTGCGCATATATTTATTAAATTCTGAATTTTTGTTTCAAACAAAATATTTAGTTTTCCTTATTATCATCACTTTAAGTATTTTTTAATTTATTATTACCAAAGTAATAAAATTTGTTACTGCAAAATGGAAAACACAAATAAAAAAAAATGGAGACTTGAAATTGCTCATCATTGCTCTATCCAAGGTAAACACACAACATTTATCATGTGTCTGTCTTTATTGATCACTATCTATTAAGCTATATTTTGGCAAAAATGAGATCTTACTATACATATGTTGAAATATTATTATTTTTTGATCATGAACATATTTCTGTATATTACATATAGTTCTATAGTCTTGCTACCGAAAGTATGACTATGGACCAACAGCATGGGCATCACCTGGTTTCTTCTTAGAAATACAGTGTCTCAGGCACCTCCCCGGTCCTTCTGAGTCAAAAATCTGCATTTCAGTAAAATCCTTGAGTGATTAAATGCAAATTAAAAATAGAAAAACCTTATGGACATTGGGGAGGGTATGTGCTATGGTGAGTGCTGTGAAGTGTGTAAACCTGGTGATTCACAGATCTGTACCCCTGGGGATAAAAATATATGTTTATAAAAAATAAAAAATTAAAAAAAAATAGAAAAACCTTACAATACAGGATCATTTTTAATTGCCACTGAGGGTGAGCAGAAGAGACCACCACAGAATATGCCATTTCGGTGTATTAATTATTTTGAATTAAAGTTAATTAAGAAAGAGCCAGTGCAAGAAGGACACTCTGGCCCCCTTGTATTCCCCTGAAAGCTGGAAATAAACTTTCCCTGTAAAAGTTAACCTCCCTCTACCAGGTGGAAGAGACATCCTTATTATCAGAGATAGGGCAGGTAGAGCTGAGAAGTCTATTTTTTTTTTAATTTTTTATAAACATATATTTTTATCTCCAGGGGTACAGGTCTGTGAATCACCAGGTTTACACACTTCACAGCACTCACCAAAGCACATACCCTCCCCAATGTCCATAATCCCACCCCCTTCTCCCAAACCCCCTCCCCCCAGCAACCCTCAGTTCGTTTTGTGAGATTAAGTCATGTATCTTGTTTCATTGATTCTGAGAAGTCTATTTAAACAAACTTTGTTTCCTCTTCACTACAAGTTTACTACCTCAAGCCCCAACAATTGTCTTGTCAGTTCTTTAAAAATTTATTGTTTCTTTATTTAAAAGGTATAAAAGTTGCCTGCTTTTAATCCCCATATCTCTGCAGTTCCCATATATACAAGATTAACATTTTTCCTCCTGTTAATCTGTTTTATGTCAATTTGATTATTAGAACAGCCAAAGAAACTAGAAGTGAAGAAAAGGAAATTTTTCCTTCTCTAACCACATGGTATTCATTTTGGTTATATCATAATGTATTTAACTACTCTCCTGATTGCTTTTCTTCACTGCTTGAAGTAAATAATATTTTCTTTTTTTATGTAATCCCATTGGGTGATCATCACATAATTTTTCTGTTCCTCTAATTCCTTATTTATAGAGAATTATTTTCCTATTTTTTTTGGATTATCATATGTAATTCTAAGAAAAACCATGTGTATATATACACCAAATTTTAGAGAAACTACAAGAAACTTGTGTAACTAGAGCCTAGGTAGAATGATAGTATAGTTAAGATGGGATAGTATGATTAAAAAAGAGGTCATGTCCAGGTTTGAGTCATTATTCTCATTATGTTAGGGAGTTGTTGAGTGGTTTTAAGCAGATTTGAATTTTAAAATTTAAAATATGAATTTTAAAATGATTAACCAGGCTTTAGTGTAGTTATGTAAATTTTAAAAGAGAGATTTGGTAACTTGGATAGGGTGATGACAATGGAAATGAAGATGAAGGACAGATAGTTGACAATTAAAATCAAGGTTTGGGCCTGGTTGGGATTTGGGGCTGAAATGGAGGTGTCATGGATGGCTCCTAGATTTATGGCTTGAGAGACTGTATGGATCATGGTACAAACTAGTAAATATTAACAATGTATTAATTTTCAATATGGAAAAAAAAGTGTTGATGAATTCACTTTATGTCATGTTGAAGTTAAAGTTCCTCGAGATGGCCAAAAGAAACTTTTCATTTTCAGTTCTTCCACTGAAATTTGAGTATTTAATAAATGTTATTATCTTTATAGTTTTTTCTTTTTTGACTTTCTTATTCTACCATCTGGTTTACTTAGAATTTGTTAAGTACTCTTATTAAAACCTTGAAATATGCTGCTAAGAATTTTCATGCCTTCCAAGCTATTATTTTATTTTTTTTTAGGATTTTATTTAT
Organism: Mustela nigripes; assembly: GCF_022355385.1. Classification (NCBI taxonomy): domain Eukaryota; kingdom Metazoa; phylum Chordata; class Mammalia; order Carnivora; family Mustelidae; genus Mustela; species Mustela nigripes. The sequence goes on from NC_081559.1 coordinate 169,487,620, forward strand.
TTATTTGACAGACAGAAATCACAAGTAGGCAGAGAGGCAGGCTGAGAGAGAGGGGGAGGCAGGCTCCCTGCCAAGCAGAGAGCCCAATGCAGGACTGGATCCCAGGACCCTGGGATCATGACCTGAGCCGAAGGCAGAGACTTTAACCCACTGAGCTGCCCAGGCACCCACTATTGTTATTCTTGATTAAATCTTAGTATGAATGTCTAAGTGTTTTGGTATCCTGAAGATAAAACCTTAATGGCACTTGTGTTCACTCATACAGTCTATTTAGTTGGGTCTCTGATAATAACCATTTTCCCCTCTCATCAAGGACCTTGATATTTTCTTTTAGTCACTGACTGAAACTCTGTTTCAACTCAAATAATGCGCTGGGATATATAGTGCTCCCAACTAATCAAACTGTAATTATTACTTCTGTCCTGAAACTCTCCATTCTACCTATCAGATCAGAAAGTGGTCGGAGCTTAAAGATCAATAGTATCCAGAGTTAATTGTGCTGTATTCTGGCTGTTGGGACTTTAGGTGAGGCTTGCTTTCACAAAAAATAGATGATGATAGTCCCTCTAGTCTGAGCTCACCAAGCAAGACCGCATGCTTCAGGGTGAAGTCCCCAAAATTATTACTTATTATTTAAAAACAAAAGAATATCAAAAGGGACTCTTTCTAAATTTAGTAGAGTGCTCAGTACATAGTGTGTTCTCAATGGAACTGAATGATTGAAGTCAGATAAAACTGTGCAACTAAATTATAGAATTTCACATACCTCCAGTTTAAACTAAGACTTGCAGGCATAGTTTTGAATGTGCAAAAAAGGATCATCATATTAACTTTTCTAAAACACTACAGATCAGTGATTAATTTAAATCATGGTTCAATGTTATAAACATGATGGATACAATTATTCGGGTTCTATTTAGGATCTTTCTTCAATAAGCAATTTGGACTATGAACGAATTCTTGTTTTATAGAGTGAGGAACTGTCTTTTGCCTGTTGTATGTAGGAATTCACAGTAATCAAAGCCCACATTGGATGACTTTTGTAGGAATTAGCCAGAATAGCAAATAATAGCAAGATGGTACAGATTTGACAGCCTGATTCTAGCTTTGAAAACTCTAAATAAAGAGGCATACTTTTTCATGGCCTATTATTGATGAATAATGCATTATCACTAAAAAGTGACCAACTTGGGGGCATCTGGGTAGCTCAGTTGGTTAAGCATTTGGAGTCAGTTAACAGTATGCCTTTGGCTCAGGTTATGAGCCTGGGGTCCTCGAATTGAGCCCCGCATTGGCCTCCCTGCTTGGTGAGGAGTCTGCTTTTCCCTCTCTCTCTGCCCTGCTCATGCTCTCGAGTGTACCCATGCTCTCTCTCTCTCTCTCTCTCCCACTCTTTCTCAAATAAATAAATAAAGTCTTTATTAGAAAAAAAAAAAAAGGGACTTGGGGTCCCTGGGTGGTGTCGTGGGTTGAATGTCTGACTCTTAATTTCAGCTCAGGTCATGTTCTCAGGGTCCTCGGATTGGCCCTGCATTGGGCTCCATACTTGGCATGGAGTCTGCTTGGAATTTTCTGTCTCCGCCTCTGCCCCTCCCAACCAAGTTCTCTCCCTCTCTCTCTCACATAAATAAATCTTAAAAGAAAAAAAAAAAAAGAAAAAAGGGACCAACTTAAGGTATGATCATGAAACACCCATTCCTATAAATCTCATTATGGTTATGGCATTAAAAAAGAAAAGTTTTTACCTGAACAAAATAATAAACTTATTTCTTGAGACTCACATGTAAAAAGTAACAGATTTCATAAAGTTCTAATTAAAACTCTGATTCTCAGAGGAATGTGTTTGATGTATCATACCTCTCTATAACTTTCAAGAAACACTTTTGAGAGATGTGCGAGGTACATATGCAGTATACATAACTTGAATTTATGTATTATTAAGTTGATTAAGAAATTCTTGTCAATATGCTTCAGCCTTTTTTTTTTTAAGTAAGTAAAGTTAAAATTATAATGGTTTGGACTTTTAATTAAAGGATCCTGTGTTTCAGTAATGCACATTTCAGTTTAATTATAAAATTTTGCCTACTGATGCATTTCATTATTAATGAGATACCATCCAATTACCTATAATATTCCTTTGAAAATAAGATTTAAGCTACTTTTCAAATATGTAAGAACCAGTATTCTCTGTGCTGTTTTTTTCGGCACTTGAATTGACCGTGGAGAAATATGCTTTTCTTTCTTTAATAAAGTTATCCACTTACCAACACTTTGATAAAAAAGTCAGAACACTTTTTGTCATCTTGTTTTATTAGTAGCCAAGTCAAATATGTTTTTTGATATTTAGAAAGATAATTATATTTTAGATAAAACTAACACTATTAATTTTATGGCAGAGGTCTCATACAGATACACACATATTTAGTCACAAACTTGAGTAATGGCCTCTTTTGGGAGAAGGATGAATTAATGAAGTACTGAATTTGGAATTAGAGTATCTGGTGTCCAGTCCTGATTTTATTACCATCTGGTGGTACTTTGCTAGTCTTATACAAATCACTTAATCTCTGATACTGGATTCCCGGTGTCAAATAGAGATAGTATTTGATTATCATTTATCCTTCAGCTCTGATAATATAACTGTGATAGATTTTATACATCTCTTTGTATGTATACTGACTGATACATTGTATACAATTATTGCTTGTGTATATATTTGTAAATGTAGACTTCATTAAAGAGAAATTCATTAAAGAGAAATGTCAAAAAGAAAATATAAGAAGCTCAGTGGGAAAATGGACAAAGAATATAAATAAGCAAGAAAAGGAAAAGAAAAAAAATGGATAGTTAACAAGCATATTACAAAATGAATGTCTATACTCATTACAGAGAAATACAAATGGAAAAGTAATAAGCCAAGATGAAGAAAAATAAATAGAAGCTGTTCTTTTCCATGGAGATAGAGGGCAGAGATTATGATAGTTGAAATACTACACCCCGGCTCTTGCAAATATTAGATTTGCTGGCATTTTTTTTTTTTTATCAGCCACATTATCTATTATCATTCTGAATTAGATAAAAAATAGCCCTATTTTGGGGTGTTTTGATGTCAAAATTTTCTTTCTCTTCAACTTTAAATGTTCCTTTCCTATTAGGCCAACCATTATCATCCTGTTTTCTTTAAGATGATTTGTGTCATTGGGTGTATTTCTCTTCAGAGCCTTAAGCTGAGAATTTCATCAAAGCCTAGCAAGCAGGTTAAAGAATAGAAGGAAGAGAAGACTTTCTTAGTTCACACCCTCACTCGTCACTTAATACCTGTGTCATGTTGGCACTTTCTTAATCTCTCTGTGTCTCAAATCCTTGTTTGTAAAATTAGGGTGCTAATGAAAGATAGATCTCATAAAGTTGCACTTAGAATTAAATGAGTTAAACAGGATAAGAACTAAAAAAGATGTGCTGTATAATTAAAAAGCTACTAGTAAAGAGAGTATTGCCACTGAGAACATTGTGTAAAGCTTTTTTCTTGGTGGTTCAGGGAAAAACTCTGTCCCAGGCCCTCACACAGTCACATTTCTAAACTTCACACAATTTCAGATTCAGTTATTAACTTATTTAGGACATATGCGGATATAATAACCATTATTTACCAAGAGCTGATTGTATGTCAGGTATTTTGGTATGTACTTTCGTATGTTAAATTAATTAAACAAGGAGGCAGTTAGACTGAGGTACGGCCTATGGAAGCAAACCTCAAATCTGAGTTTGTAAATGCCTCTGGGTTCTAAATGGAAACCTAAGGACAACCAGTCACAAAGAGCCACCTCTGCTTTAAGCTGTAGCCAGTCAGTAATTTCCTTGCTTTGCTTCTGCATTTTCTCTATTAAAGTCTCTTCTGAGCCTGGTTGGTGGAATGCTGCTAACTAACCTGGCACGGCCTGATTTGTTGATGTTTGCTCTAATAAACTCTTAAAATTTTTAATGTTCTTCAGCTTATCTTTTGACAGATGTTATGTCAATAATCCCTGTAATAAGTGTAATAAGTGTAGTAAGCCACCATATTGCTGGCGAAGACACCGGAGTCAGAAACATACATTATTTCACAGTATGTGGTAAATACCTCTAGTACTACTAAGAAGAATCAGGAGGAAGGTTAAAAAAAGAAAAAGAAAAGGATGAGGAAAAGCAGGAGGAAGAGGAAATGGGATGGGGACAAGGAGGAGAGGAGTTGGGTGGGAAGAATGACCAGAGGAGCACAAGGAAGTGGAGGTTGTTGAGGAAGAAGAGAAGAGCAGAGAAAAGATGATGCCTAAAGAGATGGATAAAATAGTACTAGAAGCAGATGAATGTGACGGCAAAAAACCCATACTCATGTTCGCTGGTCTCTCTTTCATTCAAAAGAAGGGGGCCCTTCGTACTGCCTAGTAATCCAGCCATATTTCTCTCGGGACAGAGTACCCTGTTTTCTCTGGTACTTTATTCCCTGTCATTTTTTTTTTTCCATTTATTTATTTTCAGCATAACAGTATCATTATTTTTTCACCACACCCCATGCTCCATGCAATCCGTGCCCTCTATAATACCTACCACCTGGTACCCCGACCTCCCACCCCCTCCCGCCACTTCAAACCCCTCAGATTGTTTTTCAGAGTCCATAGTCTCTCATGATTCACCTCCCCTTCCAATTTACCCCAGTCCCCTTCTCTCTAACTCCCCATGTCCTCCCCTGTCATTGTTACCCTTGCTCCCTGTACTCCAGCTACCCTGGCCTCTCCGCTCTTCCCCGAACAGCTTCCAACCTAATGCCTTTGCCTCTGCTGCTCCTTCTGCATGGGCCCCTCTCCCCACACATTGGCCAATGGGCTGTTCTCTCAGTTCCTTCAACACTGCTCTGACATCACCCAGGGACACAGCCTCTCTGCTCACTGTATTAAAAATTGTGCACATACACTCTAATTACACTTTATCCCCTACTAACCTCCTTCACGTTCAAAGCACTAGTTGTCATCTAATTTAATTATTTGCTATGTGATGTAAAAAAATTTGACCTGTCCCTCTTTCCACAGCGAGCTACTTGAGGGGGCTGGTTTTGTTTTATGCACTGCTTTATCTCCAGTTCTTAGACGAATTCCTTATTTATAGTAAATGTACAATTTTTTTATTTGTTATATGAACAGATGCTCTTATTTTATGCCAAGCATCACTCTAAGTGCTTTACATATATTATCTCACTTAGTTCTTCGTGAAAAAGTTATGTTAAGTGCTATTGTTATCTGCATTTTACATACGGAAAAACCAAGTTACAGAGATGTTAAGTAGTTTGCCTAATTCCCAGAGCTGTGAGTTTTGGATAAGGTGACCTCAAATCAGTCCACTGCTAGGGGACAGTGCAACACAACACATGGATCATAGGTAAGAGCTAAGCTGCAGAACCAGACTTAAATAAGTTTTACTCCAAAGCTAGTCTGACTTAGTAGTCCTTTCTAGAAGTTGCACTAGAATGCTCTCACACATTTTCTTCTTTAATGATAACAGTAACCCTAAAAATACCTATTACTGTCTCTGATTTGCAGCTCAGTCTTAGAAAAGTTTTGTCTTGAGAAATGAACTGAAATTAAAGGTGGCTTTGAAAACCACTTCTCTCTTCACTCAATTCAAGGAAATTGTGAAGTGAAACCTTTCTTATGTGAGAGGAGAACTATGATCTATGTCTTCCCTCAAGGTTTTCTTGCTTTTCTTAAAATTCAGCATCTTGGGAAATGACACTATTCTACAATAGATTAAGACAGAGACTTTTTAAAATATAGCTTTTTATTGGTCCATTTTTTTTCTGCAAATGTTTGACAAAACTCTTACCTGCCTGTAATTTAGAATGAATGTCATTTATAATAATTGCAGATACTGCTGGCTGCCATTTAGGGCAAGAAAATAGATTCTTTTTTTTTTTTTTTCTGAATTTTCCATAACATGTGAGACCAATAAATAAAATGATTTCTTAAAAATCTGCACAAAAGGAAATACCACTATATGATTTACTTAAATTGACAAAAATTAATGGAAATATTATTCTGCCTGGCACTCCACCCTTATTACAACTCATTATAGTTAGCGAGTTTAGGGAATTGAGTTATTCTATACAGTATTTCTAATATAATCCCTGGGGACATTTAAAACTAGCCCAGATGAAGTATTACAAAGTCTATTGAACAGGATAATTTTGCACAGGCAGGGAGATTTATTTAGATTCACTACATTTTTTTCTATCATTGTTTAAATTTTAAAGGATAATTGTACAAATTATAAGGTGCCTATTCTAATACCAAGTTTTTTATAGTTTTTAGGAATATGTTTTTTAGTTATTAGGCATTGCATATTTAGGGGAATGAAAGTGGAGAATGTGGAATACTTACCTCGAGAATAGACTACTTGTTTCCAAAATAAGTTCATCAGCAATTCTTAGGAGACCTTATAGTCTTGCACTTTGACCTCCTACCCAATCCATTCCAATACAGGCTAAAGGGAGGAGATACCCTCAAACTCAGGAAGTAAGGTTTGACCTTACTAAGGGTACTTAAGTGAGAGGTACAGAGGAGGGCAGACATACATAGCAGTTTCCCTTTAAAGTAGATACAGATAGTCCTCACTGTGCATAGAGCCCAGAATCACAAAAATGACTGTGTGTGTTGAAACCATGCAAACAAATCTTACTAAGAAAAAAATGACTGTTTTCTGTGAGCCATAGCAGTTAGTTGTTATAGGGCTGCCTGAGTGGCTCAGTCGACTTAGTGTCTGCCTTTGGCTCAGTATGATCCTGGGGTCCTGAGATCCAGCCCCACTGTGAGCCCCATGTCAGGCTCCCTGCTCACTGGGGATTATCTTCTCTCTCCCCCTCTGCTGCTCCTCCCTGCTTGTCCTCTTTCTCTCTCTCAAAAAAAAAATCTCATTAAAAACTTTCTTATAGTCTATTATTAATTTATAGGGGAAAAGAAAGTAGTGAAACTAGTATTTATTTAGTATACTGTATTTTAAAACATTAGAAACATTGACAGAGTATTTGTTAAAAACTTATAAGGAGTAGTTCTTATCCTTTTTTTCTTATTGAATAACATAACAACATGAAACCTGCATCCCATCTATGCCTTGGCAAATTGTCCTTTGAATGTTTGGATCAGCTTCCAAGATTTTACTATCTTTTGTTTTTTTCAATATTGTGAAATATCCCCATGAATTCTTTTAATGTGAAGGGTTGTTGTTGTTTTTGGCCAGTGTCACTTCCTCTGAGACATTTTCATTCTTTTTTTACACCCACTTTTCTCATTTACGTTGAGAAGTTCACCCTCTCTAGGTTCCTCATCTTCCTACCTGGAGTCTCAAATGGCAAGAATATTAACATTCCCAGGATTAGCTCTAACTCCATTTACTTCTTATTGATATTTTACTCTTGATAAATTTTTGTTTCTTGGCTTCACTTTTGTCTTTGTGTATCAATTCCCTTTTTTGATTATTCATTTCTACATAATATTTCGTATGTTTATCACGAGGAGGTGGTGCAACAACACGCTTCGCTGTCTTTGTGTGAACTGCATCCAGAGGGGCGGTGACCAATCACTAACATGATCTGAAAGAAGGGATGTGATTGGTTAATAATTATGGTGCACATCTATTCCTTAGTGATTTTTAGACCAAAGACATAGCAGCAAGCCTTATACTTTTTACAACTGCAGTTAGTATACCATGGTAACTAAAATTTAAACCATGTTGTTGGGAGGACTGTGTTATTTATATTTAGCTAAACAGTGGTAACTGAAATTCATGCATACTCAAATTATGCAAATCAGAGACTGGTATATTCAGCTAGCATATTACCTATGTAATAGGTACCTATCAACTTCATTTTTCCTACTGTCTTTTACTCGGCTATTATGGGCTAGCTATTCCATTTAATCCTCATGTGAAGTTCCTATGGTATTACAATATCTATTTTGCTGATAAGAAAACTGGGATATAATTACTTAAGAGACTTCTATGAGGTTCTTTAGCAAGTGGCACAGCCAGCCAGAACTAGGCCAATCTAATTTCAAAGCTGATGGTGGCTTGACTTTATTAACTCCTTTTAATTTGGCCAACCACAGTTTCCTATAAGCTAAGCTTTCTCAAATCATTTATAATTTCAAGTAGGGCTTATGAGATAATTCTTCTTGGGATAAGAACTTTCACTTATTTGTCTCCTGAGTTGTGAAGAAGAGTAATAGTACTCTTCATACTCAATATCATTTATTAAGGCCCAAATGTAATTACATTTTATTAAAGCTTGCTCTAGTGCTATTTATTCTAATCCTTCAAGCCACTGCTAACAAAGAAATGTAGATTATATCACAAAACATGTATATTATATCACAAAACATCTAACTTGAACTATAAGGGAGTGTTCAGTGACTCTAGAATTTTGAAGTCCACTGAAATGATTCGGTTCTATTCTGTGGACTGCCAATAGAGTACACAGAATAATACAGAGTAGGAAGAACACAGAACTTTGCTTTAATCAAGGTGCTGAGTCACAATGACGATTCGATGTCCTAAACAATGCTTTCTCAGGTAGGAATTTTATAGTACACTCATTAGTTAAGTTATTCTAGCCACAAAAATAGAGTATCAAAATTAATAGAACGTATCTATATCTATCTCCTACACTATTTGTCTTGTGTTAGTTCAATTTTTATGAACTATACATTTTTTTTTTTTTTAGAATTCCAAAGTAAGCTTCATTAACTAGAGTAAGCATTTTAGCAACTCACAAGATTGGTTAATTTAGGTTATTTTATTTTATTTTATTTTATTTTTTGTAAATTCTGTTTAAACTTTAACTTGCATTTGAAATGATAAGAAAATGCTAAATGTACAGTAATGTGAGACCAATCTGGAACTTTTTCTGACACCCTATTATTTAAAAATGTATTTTTCCTAAATGCTGATTGCTTTTTTCAGTGAATTAATATTTATATGATTTAATTTCACTTACTGAGGGTGTGAAGCCCCTAGAATGTAGGGGAGACCTTAAAAGGACTTTTGTTACCCAGCCAGTCGCTCAGCTCACTGAGTGTGATATGTTCCATGACAGGCCCAGAAAGAGCTGCCTCCAATTAAATTGATGGAGATGATAGATTTTGTTTTGGGGGGTCATTGTTCTTGATGAGGTTATTTTGGGGCATGAAGTGTATGAGATGAGATTTAACACAAGAGAAAATTTAAGAATACTGTTAAAACTCTCAGAATCTCTTAACTTCTTTTTTTTTTTTTTAAGGTTTTATTTATTTGACAGAGAGAAACACAGCGAGAGAGGGAACCCAAGCAAGGGGAATGAGAGAGGGAGAAGCAGGCTTCCCGCTGAGCAGGGAGCCTGATGCTGGGGCTCCATCCCAGGACCCCGGGATCATGACCTGAGCTGAAGGCAGACGCTTAACGACTGAACCACTCAGGCACCCCCAAATCTCTTAGTTTCTTAAAAGCTATCTAATTAATGTCTGGAGACTGATTATACCACTGTGTGGGAATATTTTTCCTAAAATATTCTCACTCTTGTGTTTATAGTGTTACCTGAGACTGTTTATTAACATATCTTTGGGATTTGCTGTCACAAATACTAGAAACAACAAGGTAGTTGTCTACTACCTAGTTGATGTGTTCTTTGATAATATGTTCAGACATTTTAAGGCTTCCCATATCTTATATGTTCCTGAAATAAAGGTGGTTTCTTTATTAAAATTTGTTATACCCATTTTTATTTTTATTGTACGCCACCCTATTTTGAAACAGTATCATGACAGGGAATTAAGTACTTGGGTAATTTCAGATTTTAAGTCCAAAATGGGGTCGTTTAACCTGGGCATATATACCTGGCGTTGTCTATAGTTGCACTTCAAGGCAGCTGGGATGTCCCTGTAATTGCAAACAAAAATGCATGACTTTATGCATTTTTCCAGACAAAGAGCTTTCACCTGGTTATTGAAAACTGAGAAAGATTGTTCTTACAGGGCTTAATTTTTTTCTTTACCTTATTTTGTTCTTTTTGTCTTAGCAGGGTAGCTCTCCACCATTAACCTAGTTTGCTGGTCATCCATAATCACTTCTGGTCACCAGAGTCTGCCACCCTACTGTTCCCTCAAGGGAGATTTGCAGACTCTCCTCTCCAGAAGTCCTGGCTCAATCTTGCTCGGATCTTAGTTTCCATCACTGCCTACTCCTTTGGCACATCTTTGTTTGCATCATGGCCTGCACTCACCTGGATCTAGACATTTCTGCTTTGCTACAGGTGAAAAAAAGATAGGAACACTGCTTTGTGAGCTTGAAGTTTTATATAGTTTGGTTACATTTAGTGTCTTTTTTTAAAAAGATTATTTATTTATTTATTATTTGACAGACAAAGATCACAAATAAGTAGAGAGGCAGGCGGAGAGAGAGGAGGAATCAGGCTCCCTGCTGAGCAGAGAGCCTGATGTGGGGCTTGATCCCGGGACCCTGGGATCATGACCTGAGCCGAAGGCAGAAGCTTTAATCCACTCAGTCACCCAGGCGCCCCATTTAGTGTCCTTTTTAAATTAAAAAAAAGTATATTTTGTATTTATATTGCAAAGTTCTTTGGGTCTTTAAAAGAAAATTTTAAAGAAGAAATCTAAAAAGGGAGCCAATAGGCAAAGCAGTTAGATAGCAGATCTGCCTGTTAGGAAAATAATCCATATTTATGTTACATTCTTCAGAAGAAAACTCCATTCTGAACACGATAGGCGGTTATATTCTTTTGCAACATGGAGGTATAACTGTGATTCTACCCAGGCACCCAGCTGTAGGTCTTCTGTAGTAATACTGTCTCTGCTAAAACAAGTAGTAGTGTAGGAGATGTGCGTATTAGTGGATATGTGTGTAGTAGATATGTGTGCTTTCTTCCTTAGCATCTCTCTCTCTCTCTCTTTTTTTTTTTTTCCAAAGATTTTATTTACTTATTTGACAGAGAGATCACAAGTAGGCAGAGAGGCAGGCAGAGAGAGGAGGAAGAATACTCCCTGACAAGCAGAGAGCCTGATGCGCGGCTCCATCCAGGACCCTGAGATCATGACCTGAGCCAAAGGCAGAGGCTTTATCCCACTGAGCCACCCAGGCGCCCCTTCCTCAGCATCTCTTCCTCCTTTGTCTGATGATACACCCTAAATGTCCAATTCCACGTCCTCCTCTACTCTTCATCCCCATGGTTTGAGTGAGGTTGACACTACGGCTGATTCATAAATCCATCAGTGTACCCATCCCTCTGGTCGCAGTGTGGCTCAGTTTAAGAAAAAGAGAGGCACATCCTGGACTTTTGTTTAGCTGCTGGAAGAGATAGATAAGCTTTCTCTACCCAAGTTTCTTTGTCTTTTCCCCTGGAACTGCTTCACGGGTCTTGCACCTTCAGGGGAAAACCCATCAGAGAATAAAGTCAACACATGGAGGGGAGCTGGACTGAGGGGAGAGAAACAGAATAGTTTCCTCAGAGTCCTGATACTATCTTTTGAGCCCCTGTATCAAACTGTCAAACTACACCTGAAGCTAGACTTATTCATGGATTATTTAGTTAGGTATGTTGGGCATTTCCTATTTTTCTTCGTAAGTCAATTTAACGTATAAGTTCTCCATGTACCACGGATGGAGTTCTAGATGATGTATGAGGGCTGCATTTTGGCTAAAGAGTGAATTTCAAAATATTTTCATCTTCTGGAGTCTCACTTTCCCATTCCTGCACTGCTTTTTGATGCTTTTGTCCCCATGGCACCCAGGACATCTTAGGTCACTCCCAACTACCCAGAGACCCCTATGGTGGTGATCTCATAGGTCTGCCCTTTCTGACAATGCTGAAGTATCCCGGCCTTACTAGAGCTTCTTTCCCATAACCTGGCTTATCTATTAATCAGTACCTTTATCTCACTGTCTTACTTGCTGATGAAGTCATGTGACATACTAGTTTATGCTATAGAATTAATAGTGGACAATATGTTGGTATAAATTCTTATTAAAAATCATGTACTCTTTTTGAGGAAGCTCAGTGTCTTAACCCAAAATAGGTGAGCTTTTTAGTCTTTATGATAAACATACAAGGGAGAAATCTTATTGATTTAGAAAGTTTGATGGTTTTCATCAGTCTACTTATAGGAATAACATGATCAAAATATCTTTGAATTAATATTCTTAAAAGACCTCTGAGAACTTACCTCGCTGGATTGTGGGGAGGCAGTCTAAGATAAAGAGAACCAGAGCCGGAAGGTTTATAACTGTAGTGCAATTGCAGTTTCTATTTTATCCTTTTCTCAGAGCTAGTGTTGGGCTGTGATGGAAACCAAGGCATAAACATGGAGGAAAGGACCTGCTTGTCTGCTGAGCATAGCCTGGGCTATTCCAGAGGTCTCTGCCACGAATGCTGCTTTGTAGAATGTGAGGGAACATCAGTGAGCTGCTCTGCTCATTCTACTTTCTTGCCACATGAATAAAACTGATCCTTTCTTCTGTTGAACAGGAAGGAAATCAAGGTATAAGTTAGTGAGGGAGTTCATGAGAGAGATTAAATTTTTGTTTAAATGCTTCTTTCTGAAACTAAAGCCTCCTAGAACTGATGAGAACTCTTCACTCCATTTCCTCCCGTGGTGGTAGCTTTATTTTCAGAGTGCTGGGATATTTTCTCCAACCACTTTCCTTAAGTGTGTTGCATATTTGAAATCTCAGGCTACAGACGTTCAAAAATGTTATCCCCACTGAGTTGCTCGTTGGATAACCACCTATTCCTTCTCATTTTGAAGATTCAGATTGTTTTTCAGCAAAATTGGTCAAATTGAAGTGATTTCAGTTTGCTAAATTACTGTTGTTGATTAGCTCCTTATTTCAGCACAGGTTCCTATTCCTGTGGAAACAATAGGCTCTACTTGAGTCCTTGTTCGATGGAGCTGCCCACCCCAAAACTGCTGTATTCCTCTGGATAACCAATCAGTCGGATTTCACTGTTGTGAGCTAGCAGGGGAAATCAGTTGATCTATTCTGCCCTTTTCATTTTACCAATTCATGAAATATTTGCAAGGGTCAAATAAATTAATTTCTCTAGTTCAAACAAAAAATTTCAAAGCTACCTTGTTAAGAAATAATAGAAGGTATTTTAAAATGTCATTTTCAAGCCCATCAAAATATAGATGGTGTTTTGTCAGACATTATTCAGAACAGATTAATAGCAGTTTTCTACAACTTAAAAACTCACTGGCAGATCTGTTTTTAACATAAGGCATTCATCTTGGTTTTTATTCTACTACTGTGATCTATCTGTGCTTTTGAAGATGTTGATTCATCTCGGTGTTCCAGCTATTTTAAAATCTAAATGTTCTGTTTGATTATGTAGAAAAGAAAGGCATTCCTCCCTTTCAATGCCAACTTTTTAATTCTTTTATAGTTTTAAAATTAATTGGGGGAATATTATTTTATGATTAAAAATACCATAATATTTGTGCTAGAATTTTGTGTAATACAGAATTTTGAGAAATCAACTAGAAACATGATACTGAAAATTTTGCTTAGTAATTTTTCTTGATGAAAGCTAAATTATCCTAATGGCTACCATTTTATTTATAGCCAAAGAATAATATATAAGAATTTTGTTTTTATTTAAAGTTTTTCTACTTGCCACAAAGAACTGTTAAGCCATATCACCCAGCCAGCTTTAACATGGGGAAAAGCAGGAGAGATACAGAATAGGAATCTCCTGTTTTAACAGTATATTTTAAGTATATTTTAACAGTATATTTTAAGAATATATTATATTATTATATTTAATATAATGCCACTTTAAGAAGGTACAAAAACAAGAAACATAAAATAGTTGGTAAGCCAATATTTTTAGCAAGGGAAATAAACACAAATTTCAGGTTAGCAATGATTTCTCAAAAAAGTGAATGATGGCAGGAACTCCAGAATTAGTTTTTGAGAGAGAGATAAAGATAAAAAGATCTTACTGTTTTTAATGCCAGGTGATAAAATAATGGCATAATCAAATGTAAGTAATGGTGGTATAAGAAAAGTTCATGTTTCAAGTTAAACTCAGTGGGTCAGAATGGGAAATTTTAGATGTTGGAAAAATTCATAAAATGATTGATAAAATCTGCCCCCTTTTCTTCTTGAAAATAATCCTGTCCATTGTTTTAGAGTTCATTAATTTTGATTTGTAATAAATTTACATATTTGCCTATTACTGATCCAAATAACAGATATACTGCATCTTTAAAAGTGTTTTTTTCCGGAGAACTTAATAATAATACCAAGTGTTAAGATCAATGAGTCTATGAATAATTCCTTGTGTGCAGTACTATATGGAGCTCCAAACCTCTTGCCAAGCATTGCTGCTGCTACTGTAAGGTAGAAGCAAGTGAAATAATTTTCTTCTTTAAATATTTTCAAGATACAACCTTTTAAAAAATGGAATCATTTTTCTTTCTACAGCCAACGTTCATCTCATTTTTACCAGCCAAAAGAAATGAGACTAATGATATTTCAAAACCTATAAAAAGAAACAAGTTTTTCTAAGAAACTCATTATCTTGCCATCATTAAAAAAAAAAATCAAAACCCAAAGATTTTTCTATAGGTGTAAAACAAAACAAAAAAAGTACTTTTTTCTCTTTTGGGATATAATGTTAATTGATTCTTGTTAATCTATAAACTGGCTCAGGAAGTGTGGATCTCTAAATTTTAGTATTCATGTACTTCTGGTATTTTATAGGTACCTGAAACTTTCATGTATCATTTATAAAGGAATTTTTTCTATATTTAAAATTTTCACAGAGACCAAGCATATTTTACTATACTGCTTGAGAAGAAAAGAATATAGGGCCTCTATATTTGGAATGTACTATAAACCGAGGAAAACTAGTTAATTTTAATACATTGAAATGAAAGCTGCCTTTGGTTTTCATTTTATCCTAATGCCTTTGTCTCATTGGTATAATCTGTGTTGCTCCAGGTTTGCTAATGTTCCAAATAGCTCCACTTTAATGGTTATAATTTCATGGGAAAAAGCTAGCCTTTGGCAGTTTTATTTTCTATTTGTAATATGGTCAAGTATTTTAAAGGTGTATTAATGTACTGAAGGCAATTTAGGAAATGATTGCACTTCAAAGTGTTGAAACATGTGTCTTCTTGAAAATTTCCCTTATGCCGATAAAACTGTGTTTCTTCCTATATTCCTAACATATGCCAAATATAATAAAAGACAGTAGAAAAATGTGGAGGGCCATCAGTACCATATTTACTGAAATGTAAATACTTTGAGTCTACCAGTTTTATGGACCATGATGGAGGATGAATGTCTTTGTGTCAAAATGCAATCGTGTATTGAGAATAAGAATCTCATAATTTTTAGAAGTGATTTTTATGCGTGTTTGTATATTTGGTCATGCTTGCTTGATTGTAGGAGGGGCTCCAAACAGACAGCTAATGAATTCAGTGAAAGTATTGGTCACATTATTTATTTGGAACTTTTAAACATGCTATTTGCTAAATTGACTGAGTTTATTTTCCATCCAGGTGCCATTATATAGAAAGTACATTTATAGTGATATGTAAATATCATTATTTACTCAAATGAATTATTTGATTTATTTCCAAAGGAGTTTACTGAACATGGCGCTACTTCTTTGCCTGAAAAATAATTTTAAGCACTCACTAGGTAATACGTTTGATACAGTGTGTTAAAACTTAAATCATTTTGTAGTATCAGTGTTTTCTTCACATATGTTAAATCTTATAATCATTTTTTATCATTTACCTTAAAAAATTAATATTTACTGTGAAGTATAATGCCAGCTCTATTAATTTAAATGTTTATGTAACTGTTTATGGAAAATTATGTAATGTGAATCAAACAAATTGCATTTTTAAATGATCAACTTATGTATTTGGTAATGTTTGAATTTGGTAATTTTTTGAAAATTAGGTAATTGGTAATGTAAATGATAATATTTGAAAATGTATTTAGGGTAGTAGACTAGCAGTTCTAAAAAACAAAGCTTTTATTTATTATTAGAAAATAAATAAGACCTTCCAGGGAGTCTGGAACTTTCCATCAAGTTCTCTCTGAGGTCACTGAGGTGAGACTAATAGGCATAGGAAGCCATACCTTCATTTGGGATAATTTTGAAAAATTTATACAAATCTCTGCTTTGTGATTTAGAAACCCAGTCCTACCTGAATCTAGTTGGACTCCGGCAATGGAATGCCAGCTAGTAAATATGAGACACCTAGTTTGCAATTCATTTTTCTTATATAAGAAAGAAGACTATTAATTGTTAGAATGGATGGAATACTTATTCTAATATTTTCAAGGCATAAAACTTATGATTTTATAAAATATTGAAATAGTTTACTTTTAATGAAAATAACTTATATGAATTCACATTTATAGTTACTTGATTTTTACTTCCCATTTAAATGTGATTTCTTGAAAATGTCAAGATTCTCTGCTATTTATTTTAATTGAAGAGGAAGCATAAAAAAAAGGTAAACATAATTCTGTTCCTGAAAATGATTTTTTTTTTTTTAATGTGGGTTGAGTGAGATTTAAGAGTACAGTGCTGTAAACAGTGGGAATGTTGGTTTTACAAAGCTGTTTTTAGGGACTTTTATGATTAGGTTATTTCCAGTGGTGCTATAGATGAGATGATCTGCTATCACAGACCATTAGAGTGGGTGGGTATGTCTCTAGAAAGTGTTTTACCTAGAATTAGAAATTGACCATAAGGATGTAAGGGGAATATATAACCTTTTAAAAAACAGCTGTAGTTACTCTTGATACATATGTACACTGCTCCCTAGACTCATTTATCTATACAGTTTGGTTAGTGGTTATAGGTTTTCTAAGGTGGGCAATATAGATAGTTAACCCTTACCTGCATCTCTTTTGTTTTTCTGCTTATCGTCTTTGGTTTTGGTAGTGTTAAGTGTTTTTACTTTGTGCCTACTGTTGGTGTTTCTCAAATTCATTAATGACTCAGGGACGAAGGCTTTATCTTTCTTTTTTTCTTCATTCCTTTATTGCCTAGAATAGTGATTACTCAATACGTGCTTTGTGAATAAAAGGGAAAAAATAGTTTAAAAATTTCTTAATATGCCATCTGTAGTAAATGAATACAAATCCATGGTCAGTGAAGAAAATGCTTTATTTATATAAATATCCACTTTTATATGCTTGATTTATGTAAAGTAATTTTGAGTCTACCATAGGTAAAAGGAATATTATGACAAGTAGCCCCACTGTGTTTTATGGAATACATAGATATACAGTCTTTCTGTGCATCAGTGTAACTTAATTAAGGCTTATAGTGAACGCTCTCCAAATCAGCATATCTTGACATACAACCAAATGGCATAGATTCAAAACAATATAGGGAAAGAGAGATACTAAATATTAGTCAGATAGAGTACTTGTATCAGATGAGAAGAGGATATTAATATCACCTGATTAGATCTGTAGCCTATATCTCAGAATTATATAGAGAGGAAATTTGAAAATCATTTGACATATTTTTATAGAAAAAAGAAACTAAGTTTAAGTGCTTGCCAGTATCAAATTACTAATTTGTGGCAAATTTGTGACTGATACTCTAGACCTCTTGTCTAGACTAAAAAAAAGGTCTAGACAGAAGGTCTTATCTAGTTATCTGTTTACCATTTCCCGCAGTAGATATTTTTTGATGTAGCTGTGCTTATAAATGTTTAGAGCAAACACATGTTGCCACACATTATGAAGGGAAATGCCTCTCTGTGTGTGTGTGTGTGTGTGTGTGTGTGTATGGATGTGGGGGAATGTAGTGATATTACTGTATTGTCAATAAAAGAGTTTGTATAAGTTCTTGTAGTCATATATTCTGTTTTTCCACTCAAGTTTTCTTACTGAGTACTCAATATAACCAAGAGTTAATTTGCAAAAGGGTTGGCCAGAATTTGGAATGGATTCCCTGTTTACATCACAAACTAATTCATCTGGCCCATAAAGTGAGGGAGCAAACAACATTGGAGTCATTTGCACCAGATTGTTACCAGGTAAATTTACCAAGTTTAGAAATGCCAGAAAAAGAAAGCTCTAGTGGATTTAAACTTTTGCGTTTCAGATGGTTTTGTAGCTATGACTCTTATAACTCAGATGGGGTAAAGGGAGGGGGAGGGGGAAAAGTTACTGCAGCTTTGCTACTTAACATAAATACATACATTAAGGTTTTGAAAAGGACACGTTATTCAAATATGTAACATCTGTCAGAATTAAAGGGAAATATGCATAATGAAGGACAGAATTTGTTTCTAATTGTACAAATTATATAGAAGCCTGGTGTAATTTTGCATAATTTAGAAAGTTGATGAGGAAAATATCCATTAGGGTACCTCATCAATTCACCTAATGGTATGGGATTATTTCCTAAGGCACATTCTTGAATGTTTTAATAAGTTTAATTTTCCACCAACCAAATGGCTATTTTTCTACTGCTTTTTATATATGGCAGTGTTAAAATCACACTGAAAATTACTCCATCTTTCTTTCCATTTTTGGCTTCTTTGTAGTTCATGTCCTCTGACACTCAACAGCTACAATTAAAGTGAAGTTAGAGGTTTCTTAGAGTCCTCTTCAGCTCACCATTGTTATCTGCCTTCATTTAAAGTCCTGTTACTTACCTATTACGAGGTTGAAATGAGGACAGAAAAATGGCCTCCTTTTCAAGCTGTGAGAGCAAGGGTATTGCTTCTTTTTACTTCAGTTTGTTACATTTTTGACCATCACCTTTGGAGAGTATGACTTGATCATAGTCTATGTCATATATATTTCAAGTAACTTCCGCATACAGATCAAACACGAGAGAGAAGATCCATGGATAAGTAATCAAGAGCTGAGACTTGACTGTTATACAATGCTCTATGTCAGAAAACCAGCGTTGGTCACCAGGGTATCTGGTGGAGGTTTCATTAGATGAAAAAAAAGTTAGTTTAATTAAGGCTGAAGTATCTTAAGAAATTACACTCCATGGAACATCAAACTGAAAACATTTGGAAGAATAGATCAATGAAAAGTACCTTCCAACACGATTCTGCATTAACCGTGAAAGTTAATTACTTTAAGTGAAACTCAATCTTAAAATATCCTCTATCACAGACAATATAAAATCATTGTTTTAGTATTTTTCTAGTCGTTTAAATCTAGAATTTGATCATTCTAAGTGTTAATTATATTAACTTGACCCTCCCTTATATATTTTCAATACATATTAAGTTTCATACAGTGGCTCTACCTCAACGAAATAAATAAGTATAAAGTCATTTTTAAAATGACATTACCCAATATTAATTTAAACAAGTGTTAAGTTTCAATGTAAAATCAATAATCTCATCGTAGTCTGTGTCTAACGCTGGGAAGGACCTTAGGAAGATAAGATGGTATAGTACTATTCCAATTTTGTGCATGGAGAATATGTTTATAGATGTGAAAATGCCTTTTCTTCTACTTAGTAGCTAAGTATTAGGAAAATTGGAACTCTTATTAATTTTTTTCTTATTTTAATCCTATCTATACTTCATAATTCTGCAACTTCAGCATAGAAGTGGATTTTCTTCAGATTTAAAAGGATGAATCTTTTTTGTTTCTTTTAAATGTCCACTATTTTGGATTTTTTTTTAAACTAAATCTTATAATCACATAATTTAAAAATATGTTCTAGGGCACCTGGGTGGCTCAGTAGACTAAGTGTTCTTAGCTCTTGATTTTGGCTCAGGTCATGACCTCAGGGTTATTAGACCAAACCCCATGTTGTGTTCCATGCTGGCCATGGAGGCTGCTTAAGATTCTCTCTCTTTAGGATGCAGAGAAAGGGGAACCTTTCTGCACTTTTGGTGGGAATGCAAGCTGGTACAGCAACTCTGGAAAACAGCATGGAGGTTCCTCAAAAAGTTGAAAATAGAGCTACCCTATGACCCAGCAATCGCACTACTGGGTATTTACCCTAAAGATACAAATGTAGTTATCCGAAGGGGTACGTGCACCTGAATGTTTATAGCAGCATTATCCACAATAGCCAAACTCTGGAAAGAACCTAGATGTCCATCAACAGATGAATGGATAAAGAAGATGTGGTATGTGTGTATATATGTGTACATATATACATATGTATATGCGTGTGTGTGTGTGTGTGTGTGTGTATAGGAATACTATGCATCCATCAAAAGAAATGAAATTTTGCCATTTGCAATGACATGGATGGAACTAGAGGGTATTATGCTTAGCGAAGTAAGTCAATCAGAGAAAGACAATTGTCATATGATCTCCCCCATATGAGGAATTCGAGAAGCAGAGTGGGAACTTTGGGGGGTAGGGAAGGAAAAAAATGAAACAAGATGGGATCGGGAGGCAGACAAACCATAAGAGACTCTTCTTAATCTCACAAAACAAACTGAGGGTTGCCGGGGGTAGAGAGGTTAAGGAGAGAGTGGTTGGGTTATGGACATTGGGGAGGGTATGTGCTGTGGTGAGTGCTGTGGACTGTGTAAACCTCATGATTCACAGACCTGTACCCCTGGGGCAAATAATGCATTATATGTTATATAATATATATGTTATATATTATATGTTATGTGGAATATATATGTTATATATTATATGTCATATGTTATATAATATTATATATTATATAATAATATATTACATATAATATATGTAATGATAATATAATATATAATATTATATATAATATAATATATTTTTTCTAGTTGATTTTTGTCAATTTTGATCCTTTTTAAAAATCTTTTATTAACATAATATATAACATATAATATAATATTAGATTCTCTTTCTTCCCCTCCCTCTGCCCCTTCCACCCCCCCCCACAAAATGTTGTAATGGTATCTTTCTACATCTTTAACTCTTCAAATGAATACACCATAATATCATTGATATTCACATGTGAAGAATTTCTACAGCTTCATGCATTTTTGTAAAACTTGTCATAGAAGCTCTGGAACTACAACTGAGTGGAGCCCAAATATTTAACATATCGGACACAGAGCCATTGTTTGTTTAGTTTGGCTTTCTACTATTTTCCTCCATTAGCATAAACATCTGCCATGTAAAAATTTCTAAAATAAATAAACAAATAAAAATCCATAAATTCTCACTGTTTCATGTTGAGAAATGATAAATTTCCTCTATTTGAAGAATCACATTGAAATGCCTTCCATTAATTTCAGGAAACTACAATTAGGTCATCACATAGAATACTGAAGAAGGGATGCCTAGATGGCTCACTTGTTTAAGGTTAAAGTCCGCCTTCAGCTCAGGTCATAATCCTAGGGTTCTGGGATTGAGCCTTGCATTGGGCTCCTTGCTCAACAAGGAGTCTGCTTCTCCTTCTACCTTTGCTCCCCCTGCTTGTGCACGTTCTCTCTCTCTGACAAATAAATAAATAATAATATTAAAAAAAAACACTGAATAAAGAAAAGATAGAAATGCTATTTGTCATTTCAGTAGTTCTGCCCTCTGTTCTTTCCTTAAGGGTGGGTAATGTCACTCTATTAGTAAACAGACATTAAAATATAGGTTGGAGTTAAGACAGGAACTGTGAAGGTTCTGAGACTTCAGTCTTCCTTACAAGACAACAAGTTAGTTGGCTACAGTTGGCTACAGTTTTATAAAAAAGGCCTTTGGACCAGAGAAAAAGAACGTACTTCATTATTCAAAGGGCTCATGGTAAAAGCAGCATCCAGAATGTTGTCTTGCATTGTTTCTCTGACTCTCAATTTAGATAGGGTTATTTGGTGAGAGCTTATGATAACTGCATATAAAGTGCAGTATAGAGGAAGAAATTTTTAAAAATTTTACAGAAATTAAAAAAGACAAAAACCAAAAAGCAACTCCGATCTTACATGAGATTTTGGTAAACCTGCCTATCTTTTCTCCGGAAAGAGAGAAACCTTGTTTTTACTTTGGAATATAATCAAATTGACTCTGGAGATGAGCAGAAGAGGTCTTTTCTCTTCACTAACTTGGACCATCCCTGGGGAGGAAGATGTCTCTAAGATTTATTTTCATGGAATATCTCCTGAAACAAATGTTCCTAAATTGACAGTAAATGCCTTTGTTTAGAGGACAGGAACTGCAGAAATGCATTTTTTTCCTAAAGATTTTATTTATTTATTTGTCAGAGAGAGAGTGAGGAGAGAGAGAGCACAGGCAAGCAGTGGGAGAAGCAGGCAGAGGGAGAAGCAGGCTTCCCGTCAAGCAAAGGAGCCCAGTGTCACACTGGATCCCAGGACCCTGGGATCATGAGCTGAGCTGAAGGCAGATGCTTAACTTTCTGAGCCACCCGGTGTCCCAGAGGTGTAATATATTGATGGAAATTTGTCTGCATCTCCCAATAGTTGATCTTGGGTTTTTTTTTTAAGTTCTACATCAGTGTGTTCAGTGAGGTGGTACCTGTGTTACAGGGTCCTGTAGCCTGGCCTGCAGATTAAATCCTGCTCTTTGCTAGCTTCCCTTTCCAACCATTTGGTTCTGGAGACTTTTCAGAATTTTTCTCTCCCTTCTTTCCAGTGTCACTCATTTTGTGTTTAGCTCTTTTACTGTAACTCCACTGTTAGGTAACTGTTATCTCCCTTTCCAGGTCAGCTGAGAGTCCTTAACTTCAAATCTCTCCTTTTTTTAATTAACAAGTGAATGAATTCTGTGGATCCAAAGCCAATGTTTTTGATTCATTCATTTCTTTTAGTAGCAATCACTGTATAGCCATTGAATATGGGAAGATAAGGACATTACGCTATTGCCTAAGGAGGTTATCGTCTAGTAGGGAAAAGCAAACATGCAAAGTAATTGCAATGTGATACAAATACATGCTTGAAATCTGTAGAGTTTGAATCAAGTGAAATAGATTCAGTTCTGAAACATGGGTCAGAAAGTCTTCAAAGGGGACATGAACCTTGAAAGGGGAAAGATGTTGGCTTCTTGTGAGGCAGGTGGAAATTATGAAGGGAAGGGTATTCCAGGAAGAATAGCAGTTATGTTAAAAAAAAAAAATGGAGGCAGAGCTACCTGTGACGTTTGGAGAAGCATGAATAACTTCGTAGGAAGGGAGGATTTGTAGAGAAGTTAGAGAAGAAGCAGTGACATAACTCTGTGTCCAATCTTAAGGGCCTTCGGTAGCATACTCAGGAATTTCTTATTCTTCCTCAGAAGGAAATTAAGTCTTCAGTGGAAATGTCTCAATAAAATTTAAAAACACTGCTAGAGTTAATAATATGCTTAAAGTGGTAGTGCTAGCATTTTAAAAAAGAGAGTAGCCTTAGAGTGGAAGGCATATTGAATGAGTACAAATATGGAGGGAGAGATGCTTGGGCTATATCAAGTAAGAAATAGTTAACATAATTAGCAAACACATGGCATTATTATGTGATTGATAACTGTTATTGTTATGATGATGGTGTTGTTACACTCAAGTAGAAATCTACAGTTGGTCAATGAAAGACCTATGTGTGGAACTTGGAAGAAAGATTTTGTCTGGTTGTAAAGAAAGAAGAATAATCTGCATTTGGTGGACATAACTGGATCATACTGTGTCTTATTTTGAATTCCCATAACAATTACTTCTCTAAGTTACTTATCTTGAACTATCTGTTAGCAATGGTTGTGGCTAACTCATTTGTGTTCTTCAATGTGGTGTGAATATATTGCACATTCAAAAAGAAAGTAGAAAATACCTTGGGGTAGTTTGTTGAGGGGTGGAGAATCGGTAAGGACATGGCATGGGTGTGGTGCAAAAGAGCTCACAGCCAGCATAAATATGGGTAGATTCTAACGCAGGTTGGTCACTAACTGGCAGATAATGGCTACAGAATGGCTATATAGATGTTCATTGCTTTCTTAACTTCTTCTGGGGCTGAAGTTTTCTCATTTGCAAGATTAGGTGGGCAAAGCATATCATTTCTAAGTTTCCTAACATGGCAATCTCAAAAAAATCATAGTAGAAGGATGACTCTCTCTGTAAATTGAAGCATGTAAGGGTAATGGTTCAAGGGTGAATGAAATGATGGGTGGGATGTGAGAGTTGTAGATGAAATGAGCTGGTTACAACAGGCTCAAGCAAGGACATGGTGGGCTCTTTGGTAGCAGTTATCTTAAGAGCAGACACTAAAGTTGAAACTGATACAAGGAAAATTAAGTTGACAAGGTGCAGAACCCTCCCAGAATTTAGGGCAGGAACTAGGCTTTCTTTCACTTTGAGGGAAAACCAAGACTTGTCAGAATGGGTTTGTAGGATTTTCAGGTATTTTCTCAAGACTCTTAAGAAAACAGAAGACTTTGAAACACCTTGTTCTTGGTAAGTAATTTTTTTCCTTCGAATCTGAGAATTAGCCAGGTTATTTATAGTAGTGAAGATTACACTCTTCAGTGTCTCTAATGCTGTGATTTGATAAATAAAGGGAAGAGCTAGGATAAAGACATGACTTGATATACTGAAAATGGAATAGGAAACATCAACCATATGTTTTTGGAAAACAAAAATAAAACACATTGCCAAAGAACCTTTTATTTGCTCATCTCCTTTTCTGTAGGAGATACAGATTGAAGTAAATACTTAACTCTCTTGAAAAGACTGATTAAAGAAAGTAGTTATTGTTATGTAAACAAACTAATCTAGAGTCACGCTAATTTTTTTTGACTTTTATAATGGAACCAGAATGATTTTTTGGTTTTAATTTAGAATCTCCTCTTTGGTTTGTTATGCCCAAATTAACCCTATTAATGGGTTGCCTTCAGATTTGAGATGCAAATCGGAAAGTGTCCCAGTCTCCAGCTTCAAAGCATCACATGGCATTTGATTTCAGGGAGCACTTAAAGACGAACACATGAGGTTATTTTAATCTGGCATTTCCCTTGAGGAAATAGCAACTATTTTGAAAAGTTCATCACATTTTGTTGCTTAGGTGATAATGTGGTAGGAGGAAAAACATTCATGGAATATAGGAAGTAATGAGACAGATTCTCTGCTTCTCCTTTGGTCTGCCCAAGGGAGCTCTTGCAATTTATTCATGTGACACCCAAAGCTAATCATGACATCAGCCCTCAGAGTGTTCAGCCCAGCCTAGGGTCAGTAATTGAGCTAAGAATGCTCAAGCTTGTGTTTGTCAGAATGTTCATGCTTTCCTCCTTGGGCATAACTCCTACGGGCAAAAAACTCAATGTGAGGGAAGAGAAAGAGATTATTTTCTCTTTCTAACATCGTTCTATTGGAGGAGGGAGTGTGGTTTCACGTTGGAGCTACATAAATCTTTAGCATAAAACAAAAACCTGTTAAAAGGTGATAACTGCAGGAACGTCTACCCTTTTCTAAAATAATGTGTTTGGCATCATGCACTTGAACAGTACATTTGATAGGAAAAGTAAGCTTACATGGGAGCTCTAGTTGAACATTTATTGGAGTGTGTGAACATTCTACAAAGAAAAAGCCAAAACAGTCAAAAACTTAGGGGTTTGAACAATGATAATAATTTCCACGGGAAATCATTTAGAGACATGATGGTCAAGTTAATCTATTAAAATGTTTTTGTTTCTTTTTATAACAACAAGAAAAAAATACAAATTAAATCAGTTTATTATTTTTCTTCTAATTGGAAAAGATAAAAAAAATTATAAGAAACATTATTGGCCAAAATGTTACAAAATAATTTTCATACATTAATGGTAGTTATGTACATTGTTTCAGTGTCTCAGAGAGACTGTGATAATTATTATTAAAATTACAGTGCATATGCACTTTGACTTAATTATTCTAGTCCTTTAAATATCCTATAGATATATTCATATGTGGTAAATTGCATACTTAGCTCGACTGAAAAAAGATTAGACACAGTCTACAATGTGATAACATGCAGTGTTAAAAACAAAACAGAACACATCCAGAGAGCTCTATTATATAATTATATCTTATGTATATATGTGAGTTCCAAAATATATGGTTAAGTAAATAAAGCCAAGTACTCTATATACATCAGATCAGTGTGTATAATATGCTACCATGTGTGTTGAAAAAAGTGAGTGTTTGTTATGTACAGAGATTATTAAAAGGATTTATTATAAACTAAAAACACAGGCTGCATCTGATTACCTGAAGGTCAAGCTTTAGGAGGGAGACTTCCATGCTTTTGAATGAGATGCCATGAATATTTTTATTTTAAAACAAATGAAAAATAAGATATAAGTAAATACATAAATAAAACCAGTTATTGGCTATCTTCATATTTAGAACATAGAGAAATAAATGAAAAATACTTAATGGAGAATAGACACACACCTAGCATTAAAGAGTATTTCTAATAATTCTTTTCTTAACATTTATATTCTTTCCATAGATAAGCAGTATATTTAATCTTAGTGTTTCTTTTGGTTAATGTACCAAAAATAACTTACTTCGTTACTTCGTAAACATGACATTTAATGATTATAAATGCTATTATAGCCACAAAGAATAACTTATTTTGCTGTTTTTCAATGTTGCATGCTTAATTTCTTTTAAGTTTTTCATTACTGTAATGAACTTTTATGGAAATATTTTATTTGCATTTTAGGTTACATACTTCTTAAAAGTAGAATTATTTAGTCAAAGGGTACATATTTATTTATGATACCAGTAGTATGTAAAAATAAAGTACCCAGGTTATGACACCCTTTCCCAGTACTGATTGGCAGTGTGACATTTCATAGTTATTTTGAATTACCAATGAATTTATTGATTTAAGTACTCATTGATTTGTTTATTAGCTAGGTATATTTCTGTGTGTGTGTATTTCTATGTGTGTGGTTGCTTCCATATACTTGTTATTTACTAGGGGATTTTAGTGCTTTTCTTACCAATTTTACCAACTTATAGTGAAGTTATTCTTTATCCAATATTTATTATAAGTATTTTCATCCTTTTTCTTCAAAAGGGTTTTTGTTATTTTTAAGCTTATATGTTCATTCCTCAATTAAGAATAGGTTTATATTCACCTTTATTGTCTTCTATATTTTATGAGTTGATTATTAAAAATATAATTTGTTGAGACTGTGATTTGAGACAAAGAGTAAGATTGTTTTGACAGAGAGAACCATTTTCTATTATACTTCTATTTGTTTTTTTTTTTTTTTATGGTAAGAGGATTTTCATATTTAAATGAGGAAAGCTGTATCTAGGTCCTAACAGTTTTAGAAAATGTTCTTCTTTTCTATAAGTGACTGTTTTAGTTTCTTAGATACTGGCTTTGATTTTTGATAGAGGTGTAAAGTAACATGCTTTGAAATCTCTTTTTACTTTCTCCCTATTCTTGGTTATTTGTTTCAAGGTCTAATTGTGCATGAAGCATAGTTATGACTTTAGCCTAACTTCATCCATGTATTATAGATGCAGTTCTCTTCAGGATCTGGCAATATGTTGATTAATATTCCTTCTTTCCAGTGGGACACTTTCTTTTCCATGGCTTTTTGATGAGATGTAAAGAGGCAGTAAATCAGGTAGTGATGGTTAAGAATCACTCAGGAATTTCAAATTTCAGTTAATTTTAAAAAATGATTTAAGTGAGCAGAGAGCATCAATTTTATTCAGTGATAAATCTATATTAAAATGTTAAGCTAATTGATTATTGATTATTTTCAAGGGGTTGCTAACTTTAAATGTAGAAATAATCTCAACACGATCTGATTCATGTATTTTATTATTCATTTATTTTCCCTAAAAAACATTTGAAATTCCTTTCTCATGTTTTTTTATTTCATAAGGCCCTGAAACACATTTTTCTTAGTGTTTGATAGACTTTTGTCAATTTTTATAAAATTTTCCCATTAGAAATTTGAATTTCTCTATCTTCCCTGGTGCTCTAACCTCTAGAGAGTACAGAAGGCAGTTCCCCTGGTTTTTTTTTTAATTTTTTTTAAAGATTTTATTTATTTGGCAGAGAGAAAGAAATCACAAGTAGGTAGAGAGGCAGGCAGAGAAAGAGAGAGGAGGAAACAAGCAGAGAGCCTGAGGTGGGGCTCGATCCCAGGACCCCAGGATCATGACCTGAGCCGAAGGCAGAGGCTTTAACCCACTGAGCCACCCAGGCGCCCTCCCCTGGTATTTAAAACCAAGGAAGAGCAGGACTCTCAAAAATGGAAGCAATTAGGTCCAATACTAAGACTTAGAGTTTTTAGTTTGATGAGAAAAGTGATTAATGGCTCCAATGCTGTATCATCTGGGCTTTTTAGAATCTTTTCTTTTGAATTCATTTTCCCTCTTTGAATTGCTTCTCTTAGAACTCTCTATAAACTCAGAAGGTTTTGAGTCTTGCCTTTGTCTAGGCCACTTTGATTGGTCAACTCTGAGTAAAAGAATGCCTCTGGGCATCAGTGATGTGACCAAGTTGTCCAGGAGATGGCACTTTTATGGAAATATTTTATTTGCATTTTAGGTTACATACTTACATTTGTCAAAGGACAAATGAGTCATGGTTATTTTATATGTGTTGTTTCCCTTTCTCCTTCCTGAGTCTGCCTATTGCAGCAAAAGGTGACTGTCATGGATTCAGGGTTTTGGGGTCCCAACTGACGAATTTTCTATCTCATCATAATTCATTTTCAGTGCGAAGATACCATAAAATATGTAAGGAACTGTATTTATCTAAGTATGGTTTCTTTAAATGCAACATCATACTTATGTTGGTCATGATACCAGTATAAACCAAGGATAAAAATCATGTTCCTTTTCCAATTTATTCAGCACCTTTTTCTTTGTGTGGAAACTCTGTGTCAATAAAGGCTACTAATACCAATGCTGCTATATTTATGCAGACTTACATGTACAGGGTACAGCTTTGTTCATGTGATCTTATTTAAGGATTCATAAAACTATATGAGAACAGTCTTACTGTCTCCTTCTTAGAGGTGATAATGTAGAGGTTCAAAATATGAAGCATCATGCCTCATCGTACGGCTAATAAGTGACAGAATCAGAATTTGAAATCAAAATGTTCCAAGTCCACAGGTCAGGTGCTTAGTTAGCTACAGTGTAGCTTCCAGGTTCTCTAGAGAAAACCAGTGTAGAGAGCCCATTTTCAAGAAGTTCATAGTCGAATGAAAAAAGATTTATCTAAATACATGCCTTCAATACAATATTATGTGTATTTTATAAAGTCTTTTTGGAGTATAAATAGCAACACTAAATTAGCTTTGCAGGGATGAAGTATCTGAACATTTGAACAAAGACTTACCTAACTCATTACTAGTCATTCAGTCACAACCAGCTGCATCTTCTGTATATGTGGCAATAGGCAGGGATAATACTTAACGGTGCATTAGGCTTTTGAAAGTTTCTGGAAGTAAGTTACTTTTACATAGTAAATCCCTGGGTAAGCCAAAGATACTATAGTTAAAAGAGAAAAGTCAAAGAAATCAGAGTCCTATTTAAAACATTTCAGCCAAACTCACCATTTTATTTTATTAATTTCAGTTATCATGCAAAGGTTCATTTACTTTGTAATTTTAAACAAGATTATTTTCCATAAGATGAACTCATCTTTACAACACATTGAATTTATGAAACATGTTCTCACTTAGGAAATTTATATGTAGACTTATACAATCCATCAGACAACTAGCATTTTCAGTTTTTTGTTCTTATACATAGGCAGATTTCAGTACTCTCCCCCAAAACCCCCAGATTGAGAAATGGGACTAGAAAAATAGGAGTTGACAAAGGGATTAAGTTAGTCTAATAGATGTTGCTGTCTGTAGATAAGGGGCATACATATTGTAATTTTTTAGGACACTGAAGAGAAAATTGACATTTTTTCAGAAGAAAATATTGAGACTTTCTGTGTGTAATTTTCCTATCAATTTTTGGGAAGTTAAATAATTTTTGTATACCATCCCAGTTGTGCCATAGAACTGTTTCAAGTTGGACTCTTTTATCATTTGGTCGTTTGGCAAAAAAAAAAAAAAAAAAAAGAACAGAGGCAAATATTCTCCTTGCTACATGAAACTGTGGCACTTCATAAATTTATCAAATTTTTATCAAAGTGTATGTAGATCACTTGAGTCAACGGTTTTTTAAGATGCACATTTTCCAGTTTTACCTGGACCTATGGAATTAGAATTTCTTTATGTAACTCATAAAAACTTGCATTTTTAATAAGCATCATGATTAATTATGTTATGAAGCTTGAGAACTAGCAATGTTCCACTTTTGGTTGGATGTTTATGCTGTGTACCTAGTCCTTTTATTGCTGCCCAACCTTTCCCTGGAATTAAAGTCAGGTTAACTAGAAGAGAAAGAAAAAAAAAAATTAAGATTTTATTTATTTATTTATTTAAGAGAGAGAGCATGAGCAGGGGGAGAGGCAGAGGGAGAGAGAGAGAGAAGCAGGCTCTCTGCTGAGCAGGGAGCCAGATGTAGGACTCTATCCCAGAATCCTGGGATCAGACCTGAGCTGAAGGCAGACGCTTAACTAACTGACTGAGCCAACAGGCTGAGCTGCCCCCAAAGAAAATGTTTTATCTCACCAATCAGTAGGATTTACACAAAGTTTTGGGCGCTTTTTTTTTTTTTTTTAATCCCCAAAGCTTTAAGATATATATTCCCAATTTGGGGACAAATATTTCTGTTTCCTGGTCTCCTGAAGTGATTTTTTGTTTGTTTGTTTGTTTGTTTTTTAAGATATTTTCCCCCATGTCACTGAATCCTGTGAAGGAGGTTTCATTTTCCATGCCTGTAATCCAGTTTCTCACACCAGTCCTATCAGCCTGAGCCCTAAAAGCTGTGTGTTGTGATGGCATTGGAGATGCTATCTATCCATGGATCAGAATCAACTTGGAGTCTGACATTTGGAGATCAAATGTGTTACTTTAACTTTTAATAAAAGCTTGGCGGAGAGAACAAAGTTTATGTATATAGCCAAATGAGCTTTGGAATATTGTGTTTAAAGTTTAAGAACTACTCACTCAGTGGTGGGTTGGAAGCCAGCAGACCCTTGAAGGTCTCTGCTTATGGTGGAGGATGGGAGGGTGCATTCTTCTTCCTATGGGGCTGGTTCTACAACAAACAAAGAAAGTCAGTGGAGCAGGCCTAGTATACTTTACCATCAGTAATCCATTGATAAGATCTTCCTTCTCCTGTAGGGAAGAATGACTGGGTAGGCATGGAAAGAGAATCCAGGAATATTACATTAGGTTAGTTCACCCATTTCAAAACATGAGAAGAAGAGAATAAACGTAACTGCTTGCCTCTTGTCCTGGCTTCCCAGTCTTACTAGTCAGTTAATCTCTGGTTAATGCGACCTGTTGTGTTAGAAGCTCATACTCTCTGTCATTTCTTTTTTTTAAATTGAGGCATAATTAACAAATAACATTATATTAATTTCAGGTGTACAACAAAATGATTCGATATTTGTATACATTTGAAATGATCACCATAAGTCTAGTTAATATATGTCACTATACATAGTTACAAAAATGTTTTTCTTGTGATGAGATCTTTTAAGATCTACTCTTTTAGCACCTTTCAAATATGCACTTCACTATTATTAACTGTAGTCACTATGCCGCACATTACATCCCCATGAATTATTTATTTTATAACTGGAAGTTTGTACCTTTGATCCCCTTCAGCCATTTAGCTCACCCCCAACCCCCATCAGTTCTAAAGTCATATTCCATTGCGTTACTGGATTGTCATCCCTTAGGATTTTCATGTTTAACTGTTTATTGAGTGTTTGGTGTATTCTAAGCTCTATTCTAGGACTTCTATAAATATCTATTAACTCATTTAACTCTAACAATTTCATAAAGTGGGAGTACACACAGGTAATACTACATTATAGACATTACAGATGAGGACATGGAGACATAGAATTGTTATATAACATGCCCAAGGCAAAATCTAGCATGTGTTTGAATCCCAGTTTGTACCC
This sequence comes from Mustela nigripes, assembly GCF_022355385.1. Taxonomy (NCBI): domain Eukaryota; kingdom Metazoa; phylum Chordata; class Mammalia; order Carnivora; family Mustelidae; genus Mustela; species Mustela nigripes. Next base: position 169,519,620 of record NC_081559.1, read on the forward strand.
CAGAAGTTTTTTTTAAAGGTGCCAAAGAAATTTACTGGGGAAAGGATAGACCATTGAACAAATGGTACAAGACATACTGAATATCTGCATGCAGACAAATGAATTCATGCTGTCATTTTACACCATACACAAAAATTAACTAAAAATTTTATCATAAACTGAAGTGTAAGCTCTAAAACAAGAAACCATAGAAGAAAGTCTTCAAGACTTTGGGATCAGCAGGTTTTTTTGGGATACTATAGTTAAAGCAAGTGTATTTTTAAAAGATAAATTTGACCCCATCATAATTTTAAAAAAATGTTCTTCAAAAGATACCATTAAAAATTAAAAGATAAGGAAATTCTAGGAGAAAATACTTGTAAAACACTTATATGATAAAGGGCTTGTGTGATATGCACAGATATGTCAGCCATGGGGCTACATGAATGGCTAGTGACCAATTGCAAAGATGCTCTACATCATTAGTCATTAAATATTGCAAATTAAAACCACAATGAAATACTATTTAATTCCTAATAGAATGCCCATAATTAATGACAAGAAATAATGATGATGCTAAAGATGTGAAGAAATAGGAATTCTCATACAGTGGTCTGTGTAGCCCCTCTAGAATGTATTTACTCAAGGAAAATGAAAACACTGTGCATACAAAGATAAGCACATAAGTGTTCAAAGCAACATTACTCAAAATTTTTTAAAAAATTGAATCAACTTAAATATTGATCAACTGCTGAATAGATAGGCAAAATGTGGTCTTGATATAACAGAATACCATTCAACAATGAAAAAAGAATTAACTCGTGACACATGCTACATCATTGATGAACCTTAAAAACATTATGCTAAGTGAAACAATCTGGACGCAAGAGGCCATGTTTGGATGATTCTATCGATACACAATGTTTTGAAGGGCAATTTTAAAGCATGGGAAAGTAGATGAGCGGTTTCCTGGCACTGGGTTGGAATGAGGCTTAACGGTAAGAGGACCTGGGAGATCTCGTGGGAAATGAAAACATTCTGAAACTGATTTATGATGATGGTTGCACTACTCGGTAAAGTTGGTCAAAGTTATTGATTTGTAAATTTAAAATGGATGAATTTCATGATATGTAAAGTGTCTTCCAATAAAGCTGTTAAAAATATGAAGAATTCTACCTTAAATTGTGTGAATTTACTCCCTGGCTAGTGGCCAGGACAATTAGGCTATATTGGCATGCCTGTTAGAATTCGTAAGTCTGGTCAAGTTTAATAATATATAGTTTTTCTGATTTTCTAAAGAGTAACTTAATACTGCATGAGAGAGAGGATTAGTGCTTCAGAGTTCTGGGCAAATGGCTTCACTTATTGATGAATGTTGTCAATTGAAAACACACACACACACACACACACACACACACACACACTCCAGATTTCTCTGGGGCTTACACTTAAATCTGAATTACTATAACATTATTTCAGTTAGCTTATTTCTATGCTCTCTATCTTTGAATAAAATACTTGAGCATATAAAATAAACTCCAAATATTTTTAAAATGAGCAGCTTTACAATAGAATCTAAACCGGTCCTTTGGGAGCAAATGCAAGGACCATAATATATTTTTCTCATTCACTTACCACTCAGCCCCAAGCTAATGAACAAGGTCATTATTATTAAAAGGAGATTTGGGACAATTTGTCTCTCCAGAAACTAAAGTTAAAAAAACATGATTAAGATCAAGAGTCTGAAAAGATTCTGAGAACCTTCAGAAACAATGTATCCTGCTGTCTTTGCTTTTTTGGTGTAGTGGGTGTTAACAGTAACATTTTGTTACTATGTAATGTTCTTTTGAGGCTCTGTGGTCTGTACCAGTTATCAACTTGTTAATTATCTTTGAAGGTTAAATAACAACGATCAGTGTTCCAAGTGACTTTTCCTAAACCTAGAAAAAAAAATGTGACCACTATGTATCTAATACTTTCAACATAAATTTTCATGGAGAGACTTTACAAAGAACAATACATTTCACTAGCTTGAAAACAGAAGGGATGGAAAGGATTTAGACAACGCATCTCTAATAAAAATTAAAGTGAGGCCAAAATACTGTATAACTCATGGCAATCCAAATATTTTCAGTATGTAAAATATTTTTGGAAAAGCATCTTAAAAGAGTTGTGACCATTCTTTTCAAAATTCTTTCCATGGTCTTGATGCGTGCTTACGTGACTCAGCAGCTCCCATGCTTGATTAGCTGTCAGGCTGCCAGTAATTACTGGGTTACTAGGATTTTAGCATACTCTAGGGATTAGAAGGACTACTAGGAGACTCAGTTGCAGATGAGAGAACTGTTGAGACACCAAGGCTAAGAGGGTTGTGCCACAGAATAGCTTCATAGCTATTGTGAAGTGTATAAAGCACCTTTCAACAATCCCTTATTATGAAAGATCTGCTTGACTTCCTCCTAAGCCCCTAGTGCCAGAATCCAACAGCCTGGAACCTTCTGAAAGCATCTGCCAGAAATTACATCAGATTCCACCCAGAGAGCACTGAAACATATGAACAGTGCATTTCAGAAGCCAAAAGACAAAATACAGGAAGGACATAAATCTAATTCAGCAGCTATGTGAAAGGAAATATCTCTGTGTATCTCCTTAGCCACAGAGGAAGAAAGTAAAAGTGTTTATTTATTTACAAGACTTGGTCAAGAAACCTTGATTTGTTGAGGTAGCCACATCTCAAATGTAATTGAAGGGGAAATCAAACCAGCAGTTAAGTAATAGATTATAAAGAAGGTAAATGGTGTGTGACTCCTTTGGCCTACTAAAGCTTTCTGTCTTTTTAAAAATTTTATTTGTCGACTAAAGCTCTCTATGCCTTAATTTGTTGATCTGAGAAATAAGAATATTTTTACAATTCAGATGTTTCATATGTGTTGGTAGTAGTCATTTATTATAGAGCTTGGAAAACTAATTTTAAATGGAAAACATTTACATTTTTCCTATTTTGTACGTAGATGTTAATATGGAGGAAATGTTCAGGACTGTGAAAAAAAGTGTCTGACACATTAGTTTTCTCTTGGACTGACAGGACCTTTATTTTACTGAATTAGTAACTTTTTCCCTCTTCAGTTGGTTTTGGTTATTTATTTCTCTATTTGATATTGCAGAAAATAGAAGGGTAAGTGATTATTACTGAAATCTAAGAGTATAACATTTATTTTACAATAGTAGAAATGACAAAAGTCATAGGTTATTTTAAACCTGATGATGACAACTAACAGCGGTAACAGTGCCCTCACATGGTGACTTTTTCGGTCACTAGAGTCTGCAGATTAATATAAGGTAACGTATGCGAAGCCTGGTGTACCAAAGATGTCTGGATGTTGTTCTTCCAAAAACAGCTTTAGATTCATTTCTAATACGGAGACCAAGAGCCGCTTACCAATGTTGACTCTTCTATCCATTTTCCTACTTTCTGCACTCTTTCTCTGAGATTTTGAGGAATGCAAGATAGAAGGAACAAGAAACTGGGGATCTAGGGACTTTGGGTTTACCTCGCTTCAGCCATTGGCATGACATGAATATTCTCTGCAGACCTCATTATTTGTTTTCTTTCTTTTTTTTTAAATTTTATTTGTTTATTTGACAGAGAGAGATACAGTGAGAGAGGGAACACAAGCAGGGGGAGAGGGAGAGGGAGAAGCAGGCTTCCCACTGAGCAAGGACCCCTATGCGGGGCTCGATCCAGAACCCTGGGGATCATGACCTGAGCTGAATGCAGACGCTTAAGGACTACGCCCACCCAGGCACCCCAAGTCGCAAATTCTATCTCAACACAAAATCAGGGTGTACATTTTCTCCTCACACTTCAAGGAGCAGCCAGAATTGAGTTTGTGAGGCTTTCCATGTGTCCTTCCTCACAAACCTCATTAATCATTGCCATCTGTGTGGGTCTGTTGGATTTTGTTCATTCAAATTGAGCATTAGGGGGTCATCAGATTAGTTGCTTATTTTTTAAAAAGATTTTGTTTATTTCTTTCTTTCTTTAGAGCATGAACAGAGGGAGGAGCGGGGGGTGGGGGGGCAGGCAAGCCGACTGTGTGCCAAGCACAGAGCCCAACACAGGGCTGGATCCTACAACCCTGAAATCTAGAGTCGGATGCTTAACAGACTGAGCCACCCAGGTCCTCCAGATCAGTTGCTTATTGCTGCATCTCTCTCTAGGACACTGTCTGAGCAACTGTCTAGAGACCGTGGCTTCTTCAGTTCTGTGTTCTTAGTCCTTTCCACAGTGCCCCCATCTTACTCTACAAATATTTATTGAGCTCTATGGGTGTGTAAGAAGAGGGACTTATATGAACACATTGTTAATCTCTTTTTTCTCTTTCAATTCTTTCATTATTTTAAGCCTAATGAAGATATAATTGGTATAAAAATATTGCAGATATTCAAGGTAGACATTAAGATAAGTTTGGACATATGCATACATCTGTGATATCATGATAATCAAGTTGCTAAACATATCTATCGCCTCTAAAATTGCCCGTGTTCTTGTGTGTGTGTATTTTGTAGTAAGAGCACTTGAGATCTATCCTCTTAACACATTTTAAAATATCCAATATTGTATTGCTACAGCAGAGGTACCGTGTTGTATAGCAGGTCTCTAGAACTTACTCATCTTGAACAACTGAAATGTTTAAGTTCTTCTTGTCTTGTCCCTTCCGGAGTAAAGATGAGAATTAAAAAAATGACTTTTACAATAGAAGAATCACAAACATTTTTGCTGACAAGTGTTCTTGAAGCAAAGAAATGTGGCATAGAGAGGTAATCATCCTGCTAATTCAAGTTAATTACAACCCCTTACTCTTTACCATTTTGTCTGAGTGTTTGAGTTGCGCATCTCTATCCTGCGTTAATAACAAATAAGACAAAATCCACAGTGCTCTCATTTTCTTTTTTACTTGGATATGAAACAATGGCTTTAAAACATTTTCACATGACGAATTAGACTGCTGTTGTCTGTAGTTTTCCTTGTTTTACCAAATAATCTTTAGATCCAAGTTTTGAGCAGGTAATGATTTTTGTTTAATATAAATCTAACATGAAATCCAGAATAAAAAGTAATTTCGTTCCTTTTCTCCTCCCTCCCTCCCTCCTTTCCCCCCTTCTTCCCTTCTCTCTTTTCTTCCACCGTCCATGCATGAGACACAGACAGGTCTGACGGGGAAAAGAGATTTCCTGAACAGTTGCTAAATGGATAAAAGAATAAATTTAATCCTTAAAATAGTTCCGAATGGCAAGTTTTATTTCATCCATTTTATAGGTATAAAAACCGAGGCTTGGGGCACTTTGGTGGCTCAGTGGGTTAAGCCTCTGCCTTCGGCTCAGGTCATGATCCCAGGGTCCTGGGATCAAGCCCCGCATCAGGCTCTCTGCTCCACAGGGAGCCTGCTTCCTCCTCTCTCTCTCTCTCTGCCTGCCTCTCTGTCTACTGGTGATCTCTGTCTGTCAAATAAATAAATAAAATCTTTAAAACAAAACAAACAAATAAACCCCCAAGGCTCAGATAAGGTTAGTGAGTCAACGTTCACACAGATATGTAGAAACAATCTGGATTAAATCCAGCTCTTATTTTCTTCTTAATCCTATTATCTTCCCAGTTTGCTGTGGCATCTCACTATCCCCTCTGAAGATGCCTAAGACAAGTTGTTCTTTCCCTCAAAGAGCCCATTGTCCAGATTTTATTGTCATTATAGACTTATTAGCCTGCTAATTTTCCTATCCTAGGAGATAATATTAGGCTTTTAATCAGTGACATATAAGATTGCAGCTGTTACTACAGCTTGAGAATTACAACTATTCAACTTGGGTGTGCAGTACTACATTCATACAAACATATATACCCACTCATAGGTGTGTGCACACGTTCTCTCATTTGATTTTCCTATTCCTTAATGTGTAGTATTGTCCTCTAGATCCTACACTACCAATATAAATGTCGTGTATGGGTAAAAGGAGAAAAAAGTCTATAAAATTCCAAAACAAACTTGTCCTTGGTTAAACTCTGAGGTGATTCTAGCGGAAGAGGAAGGTAGCAAGGGCTGATGAGGGACTCTTGTAGGTTTGAGGACTATCAGTGCAGTTAAATAGTTCAAAAAATACATAAATATTTGCTAAGTCATACTTAGAAATAATAAATTAAGTTTTAGTTTATATAAGTAGTATATATGGGTGAATGATTTTGAATACAGAGTTGTCACAGATTCACTGGTTACTTAATATGATCATTTAAAAAAATATATTTAAGCGAGAAAGAGAGAGAGAATGAGCAGTGGGGAGGGGCAGAGGGAGAGAGAGAGGAGCAGATTCCCTGCCGAGGAGAGAGCCTGATGCATGGTGATCCCAGGACCCAGAGACCATGACCTGAGCCAAAGGCAGACACTTAACTGACTGAGCGACTCAGGCGCCCCTAGCGTACTCATTCATGGCTCTGAAACTTGACCTGTCATTGGAAATTACATGTTTCACATCAATAGTACCTGAAGGAATTATTTTTTGAGACACATGACAATAAAAATAATATAATTGAGCAATTTAGTAAATGGAATGCTCTTTATATAGTTATCAAGCCATTAATATTAAGATATGTTATACATAGAACAAGAGGTCCCAGTTAACTAGCATATTGTTTGAAATTCTTAAGCAAATATTAGTTAAAACCTTTTGATTGCAAATACAAGAAACATTTTTACTATCTTATGCAAAATTGGGGGGTTTATGAAAAGAAGCATGATGTGTGTTAGAACCTAATGCATGAAGGAAGGTGGACACCAAGACCTACTGAAACTAATGATTTGAATGCAGTGAAGATTTTCTTTCTCTGTAATTCACCTAAACATATTTTGAACATCTGCTTCCATCTTTTCTCCTTAATTATTTCCTCACATTCTCTCCAGAGTGGCTAGCCTACTTCTTTGATCCTTTGATCTTTGAAGAGTTCTGAGGCTCCCATGTTCTCTCTTTATCAGTTTTAGTTCCAAATTTTACTTTATTTTGTTTTTTCATTTTTAAACTTTTTTTTTTTTTTTTTTTTTTTTTTTTTTTTAGAGAGAGAGTGTTATGGGAGCAAGGTAGGGAGGGGCAAAGGGAGAGTAGAGAGAATCTTCAGTGGCTCCATACTCAGCGTGGAGCCCATGTGGGGCTTGATCTCATGACCTCTTGATCTCATGACCATCAAGATCATGACCTGAGCCAAAACCAAGAGTCAGATGCTTAAACGGCTGAACCACCAGGAACATCCATTTCAAATTTTAGAAGAGGGTTTTTGTTGGCTAGACCTTTGTCATGTTCCCATCTTTGGACCAAGAGACTCTGCCAAGGAGTCATATTGTTAATATTCACTTTGTTGCTGCCTTTGTCAACTGTTAATACCAGGCAACTTGAACTGGATGTATGTTATAGTAGGGATGTGGATTTTAAGTTCCCAACAGGAGGGAGAAACAGGATGTGCAGTTACCTACCATATACAGCTTTTGTTTAGGTGATTTCTCTTTTGTGGAAAGCAGTTCCTAGGTTTTGTTTTGCTTTATTTTCACTACTTGAAAAGAGTATTAATCATGTGAGAAAAGGACTTATGTTCTGGGCTGAACTACTCTCCACCCCCTCTGATAACCTCACCACAAATTTTACCATCCCTGCTGACACCTGAGATTTTACTGCCTTGTGATATCATGTCCAGCAAATGCAATTTATTCTCTTTATCTTCCTAAAAATCTTAGGCAACAAATTGTTCCAATGGGGCATTGAGTTAATTAATGAACATTTGTGCATCTGTTAAGATCTTTCCTTGGATGTTGGTGTTCTCCTTGCTCAAGAAACATGATCTACGCTCGAGTACACAAGCCAAATTCTTGTATGCCTCCCTGAGATTTTTTTTCCCCATAAGGTCTGACTTGCTCTCTCTGGGAAATCCATCCCTGTTTCACTGCTGTTCGCACCATCACTAGTGACTTTGGCGAATGTGTGGCAGGTGGTTTCTCTACTGTCTGCCAGCTGTTTTTGTGGCCAGCTGCAGGAAAAAGGACCCAAATGCATCCACAGAGGGTCTATACACCACAATGACTGCTTATATCATTTATACATATATCTGTGTGTATTATCCATATGTAATCCAAATATACTTTAACTAACTTTATATCAATTTTGGTATGATCAAAGAGTTTCTCAGAAATCCTGCACTGTGTTTTATGTGACAGATACATGTCCACCATTCTAAGAGAGGCCCGCATTTTAGCCTTTTCTGTAAAACATTAATCTAGGTGGCAGAGCCTGATTATGTAGCAATTCGGTTTACTCTCCCCAAAGAAGGCTGCTCTGACAGACCTGTTTGCAGTGTGTTCTGGATCAGTGCTCACAGGGAACAAGTTTCCTAGCTGCCCTCCTTTTCTCTCCAAAATGACATCAACTGTTAGATAAATGTGTCAGTGGAAATTATGGTGGTTTTACAGAAACCTCAGGAAACTCCTCTCATGAATATAAATAGCATTGGTGGAAGCCTAAACCTCTATTTTTTTTTTTTTTAATAGAAATAGGAATTGTTTGAGAATAAGTGCTATTTGATGCTTTGTAAATTGTGGGCATTTAAAATGGCAAATATCCTTAGAAGCTCCTTTCCTGAAGCTGTGGCATTAGTCTTTGTTACTTTTTGATAAAAGACAGGGCTGAACAAACCATAGAATTCAAAGTTCTAATTTTATAAGCACATGTTGGTTTATATGGGACAGTTTTGCAAATAGTGTCTTTCAATTTGTCAACATTTGTGTAATCAGTTCTAGGGAGATTTCTTCCTTTCACAACTATTGTTTCTACTATGACTTGAACAAGGTTAAAAATGAGCTAGAGGAACTTCAATTATAATTATGTGAATAAAATAATTAGTATAGTAGCATATTTACTTTGGAAGGGAAAAAAGGAAGGCTTCCTCAGAGAGATAATGGGCATAATATGTATAGAAGATAATCCTGCTAATAACTATAGGAAAACAGGAGGGGACACACTGGCAATAAAAAGGCAGTAATTACCTGTTTTATGATGCAAGCAGTTCCTTTCTTTGATCACAGGAGAGCACTGTTCATCTATGAAACACTTGGTTTTAAGGGAATAACTAGAGCCTTTGTGATCCAGAAGAGGTTTGATTTGGCAAATTATATAGCCCTTATTATTGAATCATAGCTATAAAAGAGAAACACATTCTCCTCATAGAAAAAAAAATGGATATATATGTACGAGGTTTTGTAAGCTGTCACTGTGCTAGTCTTGAAATCAATTGGCAAAAATGTAAATAAATGAATTTAGTGCAAAGATGTAAGACTGAAAATCTCTAACAATATTTCCAAGATGTATTTCCTCTCCGAAAGAGAAATAATTTCTGTCGTGTTTTGTAATTTAAGTGTTTCATTTAAGAACTGATCTCAAGTAAGCTTAAACCAATAACACTTAACAAAAATATTTAGTAAATATAAGTAACCAAAACAACTCATGAATGGTTCCTGAGGACGCGGTATGTGTGTTTCTCAGTCAAGTGTTACTATGAGACTGTATTTCAAACTTTTCTTTTTTTCCTTTTTAAGAATTGGGGAGATTAAGCAAAAGATGTTTCTTCTGGGGGATGTTTAGCAAGAGATTTGAGGCACAGACAAGGAATGCTATCTTAAGGATTATATCAATTATATAAGAAAAGTGTAGTATTTCTAAATCATTTAATTTGCAGATGGCAATGCAAACAGGGATTTACTGCTTTAAATTGATCATATCAAAAATTCTAGATAGAAATTAATTTGGAGAGTACAAGCTGTTTTTCCTTATCACTTTCTAAAGTTAAATCCAAATTTATCCTTTGAGACTGGACGCTTCAGAGGCACAGAATCAGGAAATGTCCAGGAGAGTAGCCTGAGGTTACCAGCTGCACCTTTCCTTGTCTCCTCCTTAACATGTATCTCCCCCTACCTCCCTTCAGTTCTTTCCCAGCCTGGATTTCCAGGTTTCATGGTCACAAAATTGGGTTCTTCTATACTTAAAAGAGCCATTGATAGTTATTGATAATTTAGCTAATGAGATGAGAATCCAAACCTCCCCACCCCCATGAGTGTCTGTCCAGAAGCAAGAGAGGAGTATTTCTTAGAATTCTCTGGCGCACAGCCTTCCAATAAAGAAACTTTGTCTAAGACAGTTAAAAAAGATGAAGCTTCTTGCTATGATCACTGCGAAAGCCCCCCATTTTCTTTCACATGCAGTACCAGGAAGTGAGCTTTATTAAGTGAGTTCCCTTGAGACCAATTTTTTCAAGTATTTTATTAGCAGATTTCCACATATTTGTGAACTGGAACTGCCTTGAGTGTTAATTTTAAAACTTTTAATACTGATGTCTGATCCTGGGTAGATATAGTCTGAGAGCAGTAGGTGAAAACTGCCTGCTGAAATGTTTTATATAGCATTAGTTTTCCCGTTCATATAAAGCCATCTAGAAGAAAAGTAGAAAAGAAAAATCTTAAATAAATTGGACCACTTTTTTGGAAAAGAAACTCTTACATTTTTTACCTGGACATTACTGAACAATGATTCCTAGTAATGCCTTTCACTAGATACTGCCAACACATTGTAGGGATTCATTTTTCTTTTCAAAGGGTAGTGATGATTTTATTCAATTGATCATCTTAAAATTTTTGAAGATGTCTATAATTTTAAATGTATTAGCCATAACATGCAAATCTGAAGAATGTTGAAGGTGATTTAATGAAAAAATAATGCTCTTTTAAAGAAAATTACCATAGCATCATAGTAATAAGACACAGATAAGGCTAAAAAACTTAGGAAACTAAGGGAATTGTGTACTCAAATCTAAAAAGATGCATTTCTTGGTATGAGGTAAGCATTGTTGTATATCAATATGAAATGAAACTGAGTACAGAAAAATAATTTTGACCATGTAAAAATCTCCATGGCTTATGTTGGTTTGGTTAAAGTGAATAGGTTTAGAAAATACGCAGTGAGTTTAAAATAGCATACTTAGCAAAAGGACTTTGGAGGGCCAGTCTTTCTCTCAGTCATCAAAGAACTGAGTGATACTTTTTAGGATTTCTTTTTCCAATTACGGATTTAACTACTGTTACTCCTTTGTAAAACCATACTATGCTTTTTATATTCACAGGTTATTACTTAGTAATATTCATCCTATTTAACTAGTATTCAGCTTCAAAATTACTCTCAGGGTGCCTGGGTGGCTCAGTCAGTTAAATGTCTGACTCTTGGTTTTAGCTCAGGTCATGATTGTGGGACTGTGAGATAAAACCCTGCATGGGCTCTGTACACAGCACGGAGTCTGCTTGAGATTCTCTCTCTTTATCTCTCCCCCACTTGCATTCCCTCTCCCCCCAGTCTTGCTCATGCTAAATAAACAAACAAATAAATCAAATCTTTAAAAAAAAGTTAAAAATTACTTTCATGAAAATGAAAGTATATTTTCCCCCAAAGAGAATCTTTGTAACCTAAGCCATAACAATCTTTTCCTCCAGTATTTTTCTACTTTGACTTTATTTTGATTTTTAAAAAGTATAAGCGTTAATATCTTCTTAAAGATGGAGTATTTAATCAGAAATAAGATAAGCTGTAGAGTCAAATCTTCTTTGGCTAAGTTCTGGAAACATGTTTCATTTAAGGAAAAGAGTGTCACAAGGCATCTTGTGTTTAACTTTTGATTTAAACTTGTTAGCAATTAGTACTACAAGATAATGACTTTCTTTTTTTAATCTTTTTTTATATATGATATTTGGTATCTATAATTAATGAGACTTCTTTGATTTTTATATGCTCAATGTTCATTATATATGAGGTGTCATACTGGTGGTAATCCACTTTTACTGCCTAGTTCGTAGTATTATAGGTCCCTAGAAATCAAAAGCTCACAAAATGGATATAAGTACACAGACAGAGCTTCTAAAAGAGAAGCAAAAAAATCTTGCTGAATCCAGCAGGGCTTTTCAAGTTTGTTTGTTTTTTAAACAAAAACAAACTAAAAAAAAAAAAAAAGCTGTGGATGATTTAAGCAGAAACATTTTATTGAGAGAGTATTGGTACTTATATAGTCAATTGGAAGGATAGATAATTGAACAACAGTGCAACTAGAAAAAAGTATGCCCCAGAAATGGTACAGGTTAGTCACTCTGCCGCCATCAATAAATATTAGTCAAGGAAGCCTGTGTATTAACACCACTAGCTCTGGACACCAGGTAATATCACTACCTCGAGGTATTCCACCATCCCTTTGTTTCACTCTCTCGCTTCCAAGATTGGATGAGTACACTTGATTGGTGAGCCTAGGACATGTGCTTACTAACTACATGCATCGGAGTTATAGACATGGGAGTTACAGGACATTTTCAGATTCTGTGGTCTAAGAATATTCATAAAGTGGGGGTTTTGCAAGCATTGGAAATGGATTCAGTTAATGAGCAGTCAAAAAAATGACACTTGCTTCTCTTTATAATGAACATCTGTGATGGGACGTTGGTTCTTGTGGTCAGATAAGGTTGTGGTAATTGCGTAAAATACTATTATATGAAATCTCTCCTTTGGGGAATATCCAGATATTAACTTTCAATTGTTATCATAATAATTAACTATCATGTTAAATATTAGGGGGGATAATTAAGATTTCAATCTTCTCGGTTCCTTAATAATAATAAAAGATAATACCATTATAATTCTGAGAATAAAGAAAAAAAAAACACCTCAAGGGAACAAAAAATGAAAAGGGCTGCTAGAATATAAATGAGGTTTATAGGTTATGGCAATAGCCTGATTATTATGCCAAATAAGATTTGCATTAAAGAGATCTATCATATGTTCCAAGTCTTACTAAAGGGAAGAGGACAATTTTTTCCCTCTGTTCATGGAGTTGACTCTGTTAAACAAGTTGCTGCTTTTAAAATATAAATAGAGTTAGTTTCTCTTTGAAGTTGTTCAGTGGTATGTTCTAAACACACTTTCAAAGCACTTTCCAATAGTAGCATCTCATTCTCTCTTCACAAGAAGTGTCCATAGGAGGAAAAGAGGAGGAGAGTTTTGCAATTTTCACAAAGTCTTGCCTAATCCCAAAGTGAAGTCAGAGGTTGCCAGGCCACTGATCTTACTAGAGGAGCAGGTTCTCAGCTGCATTTCTTCTACTAGGAGGACACCTTAGTTTACTTAGTCTACCATTTTCAAACTGTGCAGGAAAATGGAAGCTATTGCCTAGCTGCAAACAGTTCTGCTTCAAAGTTTGACCTAAATTTCTTGGGAAAAAAAAAATTCTGGTAATTAGGGATACCCAAACTCTCCACTGCAGCTCCTGCCTTGTGAGGATAGCACACTCGTGTGTGTAAGACAGATAAGAATGGTCAGCATTTTGTCATGTTTTGAACCACGCAGTTTGTGAATGACTTCACTTCAGAGAATGTTGCAGAAACATTGTTTGTGATACATCATACTGTAGCTAATTTGTTGAATGAAAATGGGGTTCTTGTATTAACAGTCCCACATGCGAACGGTAAACTAGCTTTGAATTTAAACAAAGACAATAAGAGGGAGAAAGCTTTTGCCAGCCCCCACACCATATTTTTAGTTAGATCTTTCTTCCTAAGGTTAATAATAAAACCATGAAATAAGCATTCTTTTTTTTTTTAATGGGACTGTATACTTTAATTTTCCCCAAGCAAAACAGCAAGTGGTTATTTTCATGCTTGCATATCAGTATCATGAAAGACTTAAATATCTTCCTGTTTTGATAGGTAATTTCTCAGGCAGTGAATCAGTTGGAGGCCCATCAGGGAAAAAAAAAAAAAAAAGACATCTATCTTGGTTTCTAAAATTGATTTACTTAAACATATTTTGAAGAGTCTACTCTTTATAAAAGGGTATACATTATAGTTTAAAAAATGATAAAGTGTTGGAAAGGGTTTCAAGGTAAGAGATCTGAGTTTCAAAATCTGCTTTCAACTCTTAGTGTGTAATATTGAGTAAGACACTTCTCTGCTCTAAGCTCAAATTCCTAAATTTGTGAAATGGTCTAATACTAATAGAGTAATGTGAAGAGCAAGATAGGCTGAATATTGAGGAATGCTTTGGAAGATCCTAAGCACTATGGAAATGTTACTATTATTACTCGCACTAAGAGAAAAAATAGATACAGTAGAACTTCAGAAAAATATTACTTCTATCTCCTGCATGCTTATAATGTTGTTCATATGATATATAACTGGATAATAAAGCAAGTGCACTCTCTGATGATAGAATGAAAAGCAAGACAATGATTATTGTGGGGAAAGATGGTCAGGATCATTGCTTTGAATGCGATTCAGTATCTCCTTATGTATAACGACATATTTTAAATCTTGAAAAAATGGGACTATCACAGGAATAGAGTAAATGATACGAACTGCCAGACTGGTGTAAATAGAGAAGTGTCTCTGTGTCAAGCTGTTTTGGGTTCCAAATCTGGATCTGCCAAACCTAGATATGCAAACTTTGCAAAGTTTTTAAGGCCTTTGTTCTTTTTTTTTTTTTTTTTTCCATCCATAAAATGGACATACTTATAGTTCCGGGCCCACAGAGTTATTTTATAAATGAAATAGAATAATGCAGTTTTTGAAAATTTTTATTTTTTTCAGTGTTCCAGAATTCATTGTTTATGTACCACACCCAGTGCTCTATGCAATACATGCCTGCCATGGTAATGGTTTCAATACAGTCACCTGCCCCTGCTCCCCAGGGCATGGTACATAGGACTCAATAAATGATATTTTTATTATTATCATATCTTTGCACTTAATATCACCCAAATATCTGTTTAGTTTTCTGGCTGCCTTATTTTTTTCCCAAAATTAGTCTTTATCTCTTATGAAATATATATATATATATATATATATATGTTGTCTTTGTATTGGCTTAAAACACAAATGCAGTTTCTACAGTTTCTTTGTAGCAGTCATGATTCTCTTTTTCAAATTTCATTCTTTTTCCCTTTTTTCTTTTTAGTTCCTTCTTTTCTTCCGTCTTTCCCTCCTTCCTTCCGACTGTCTTCCTCTCTACCTTCCTCCTTCCCTCTCCTCGCATTCCTAACAACTGTATGATGTAGTGGAAAGATGTTTTGCATAAGGGAGCTGGCTTCAGATCATGGTTTTCAACAACCTTAGCCTCAGCTTTTTCACCTGGAGTGTGTGAGAAAAAGAAAGTTACCATTTTTGAAAGAATGTATGTAACCGCCTAACATAACATTCTGAATATTGTAGCTATTAGTACTATTAATTTTCTTTCAGTGTTTAGAACATTTGGACTATTTTTCTGATTGTTCTAAAGTTATTTATCACATGTTACCATATTGAACACAGGGATAGGTATGCTTTTAGAACTCCTGTAATGAGTTGCCCATTAACATTGGTTGTAAGGGCTTACTATGTTGCTGTGATCAAGACACTGTAGAGGCCTGTGCCATCTCTTATACTTGGGGATATTTACTCAGAGATGTAACAAACTGGATCTTATGCCTAGGCCTCCAGAAAGCAGCTTATTTTGGAAATAATCAGACATTCCTTAGGGAGTATATGATGGTATAACCTAGTACTATTGCTTCCATATGGAGTCTTTTATGAATTTGTTATCTGTTTAAACTGCATCTGAGTAAAATTTGTCATGGCCTTTGGAATTTTCTTCCTAGTCGGTGGAAAGATCCCCATGAATCAACAAAGGATGCTTTTGAAAATCATTGCAAACTCTCACTCTAGTATTCCCGAAGACCTTGTCAGTTGCTATTTGGTAACTCTGAAATACCATGGGGTATATTTTACTGAGCATGTGACAGAGATAACTATCTAACTTCTTCATTCATGAGGGCTGGCAGCCATCGAAACCATGCCACGAATAACTAAAGCAGTGACTTCTGATAATAGAGCTTCTGTTTTGGATTCCATTTCACAATAATGAATTTGACCTCCTGGATTCTCTCAGGAAATAAATGCAGTTCAGCTGCATTAGGAAAAAATGCATTTTATGGCAGTACTCAATAGTTAACATAGACTAACTACCCATTCACAATACTACTTTAAAGCCTTTTTTCATGGTTTTTCATTGCAGAATTACAATTTTAGAAAATGGAGAATAAACATATGATGCTAGCTTCAAGGAAACCCTCCAAGCCTGTGATTTAATAGCAATGTGCAAATCTTCCTTAGCTTTCTTCAGTATGTCTCATTTAAATTGATGTCCAAATAGTTTTGGACACTTAAATACAATGATATAAGCATTTAAAGACACAGTAGAACTATTTAGAAATAATATTTCTTATAAAGATAAAACTAAATGTCAAGGAAAAAACCAAAATAAATTTCAGTTAAAATATTCTTGTCTTTCACTGTTGTTGAATCATGTAGAGGAGATACATGAGGTGGTCAGAAAACACAGGTCACTAATATCCTATCATTACTGCTATAAGTCACAAGTATTTGGTTAGGTCTTGACCTACGCAGGACACTGTAAAAGCATGTTCTAAACTGAAAGATATGCAAAGGAGAACATCTGTCTTTTGTACCTTTGGAATTTGTATTTTCATTCACAACAATGTTTTGGACTGTAATGTCGGATTTATGAAACTGTTCGAATTAATTTGCTATTCCAGGCTAGGATGATATAGATTACACTTCTGCATTTATTTCTGGATCTACTTCTTGTGATGGACTTCATTTAGATTAATTTCCATTTGATAATACATCTAAGGATGAGCTCATTCTTAGGGATTCAGTAAAGTTTTTATTGAATGAAAGCATTTCAATTTAATCACTAATAAAAAGTAAATCTGAAAAAAGGAACAACATTTCTCTTTCGTATTGAATGGGGTCCAATGGTTTCTTAAGTAATAGTCTATTACTCTGACAACAGATTCAGCTTCCTATCATTCTAGGATCAAAACTGAAATTCTCTTTATATGATTACTAGCTCATCTGTGGTATTGTGATAGGAAAATATATGTGTTCATTATTGGCAAAAGACATGGTGCATTGCTTCCAAAACTATCAAGTAGTTTTCTCTGACATCTTGGTATTATGTCTTTGGGAAGATAAGTGCTGACACTGAAGTTTCTCTGAGGAGCAGTGCTGGTGTTGGATGCCCTTACCACTTGAGTAGGCCTCTTGTAACAGAAGAGTGACAAGTAAAGGATGGGGTTAATTTGGGGTCAGCACCTTGGAGAGCTCTTAAAGAGGCTATTAACATTGTCCGGTGTACAAACACACCCATACATATACATATATACACATACATACATTTACATACATATATATACACAAACATACATAAATGGCATGTACATATACACAAATGTAAATATATACATATGTATATTTGTGCATTTGCACAGATATAAACACATAATATAATATAATATTTTTATATATTTGCAGATAGACACACAATTTTTAGACAGACTCAGTGTTAGCAAAAACTTCACTGTGCAATTAGCAATATGTGATGATTTCAGCTGGGCTGAGACAATGTTTTACTCTTCACCAAATTATGTTCCCAGGATAAAACCTTGTATAACTTTGCCACTCTTTCTTTAAAGCAGTGATGCTTCTAGACACATGTTCTTGAAAATCTATTAGTGATAGTATTCACTAGACTTTGTAGTGATCCTACTGTATTCCAGCCAATATGCCAACCTAGGTATTTTATGTTAATTATATGGAAGCCTCACAATTACTAAGCAGACACTATTATTGACATTCTAAAATGTAGAAAACTGAGGTCTAGATAATTTTGAATGATGTGTTAGGATCACTTATGAAGCAATTTGTGGCATGATTTA
Source organism: Mustela nigripes (assembly GCF_022355385.1). Lineage (NCBI taxonomy): Eukaryota > Metazoa > Chordata > Mammalia > Carnivora > Mustelidae > Mustela > Mustela nigripes. The sequence goes on from NC_081559.1 coordinate 169,537,486, forward strand.
GACCCAGATACATCTGGTTATAGAATCCATGTTCATCGTACTACTCTGGGGTTTGTCATTTGTCGTTAAAATTTTAATGTCATATTGTTTGGTCATATCTCTTTTTCTATGGGAGCTGGATGACTGGCACCAACAATTAACAAGTTTTCTGAAATTAATTTGGTAAAGCTGCTATATAATTCACATCATTGAAAGAAAAACAATGCCAGTATCCATAACACACCCTATGGGGGAGTAAATTGGTGCATTATAGATATTTAGTGACTATCTGGCAAAGGAATAATACTGACTACTGAGAATCAGTGATCTTCCATTTGTTTAATTCTTCTTTTATTTCAACCATCTGAGAGTTGTGAGGGAACCACCCATGCTGATTTGCATAGAAGAGTTGCTATAGTAACCTTTGAGAGTGTTACTAAAGGCAGCCTATTAACTGTAACCTTTATCTTTATGAGAGCAATATATTTTATATGTTTTATAGGTTATGAGAGTTATGTGTCATTTATGTCCTCAAGGTGTTTGACTGTATTATGAAGTCAGAATAGTTTAACTTTGAAATTACAGTCTCTTATGAAAGATTTCTATTTTTGAGAAAATAAAAAATGATGACTTTATTTTTAGTTTAGGCTATGAGACAATGGGACCAAATATGATGTTATTGCTACTTTATATGCCCTAGGGATGAGCATACCAGTAAGATTTTTTCTTTTTTAATTTTTCCAATTTAGTGGAATATTATTGTCTTCTGCCACTTTTCAACACTATCTTCATAAATAAATTTACTTGAAATTCTTCAAGTGAAGAATTGAGTTTTGAGCTTTATAATTCAACCAAAACAAATGCATTTTGGCCTATTATCTACAAACTTTAAAAGTTCTCAGTTTTTTACTGCATTTTAATGGTGAATGGTAGATTGGTTATAGTTAAATGTAATAAAATTAGTTCATCACCTTTTCGTTAGAATTTCCCAAATTATGAATTATGTACTAATTAATGCTTATTCATCAGGGTTATGTTATCTAAATGTAAATAAGCTTCATATAGCTATAAGACCAAGTTGTCTTCTTCATGTCTCCCAGAAATTAGAGGACAGTTTCTCCTATCTTTGGGCTTTGGTTATCATCTTGCCTCCCGTGTGGAGTGCCCTGCCCAATCACTCAACCTCACTTTCCTATTTTTCCTTCAAGTATCAGCTTGAGTTCTGCCTTTTCAAGCAAGAGTTCCATTCACCAGTACTCTTCACCTACTCCACACTCATATGGCACATATAATCTTTAATGTTCCTTGGTATCTATATGCTTGGAAGTCTCGGAAATATCAGACTGTAGAAATACTAACCCAGAAATGCAATTATCAGTTGGGAGAACCATATCTGAAGTATATTAAAAGTACCTTTTTCACTCTTGAGATCTGTACATTGTTGCTTCTATTCCTAATGTGCATAGGAGATTTAAGCCAAAGTGCCCTTTGTTAATGCAAGTCAGGTTGAATAACTTTATGCCCAAGTTTCTTGTTCTTGATTCTTTCTGAAAAAGTCTCTACTTGGGTCTAGACCTTCACCCTGACTGTTTCTTCTAATTTCCTAAGGCACCTGGCCATTTACCTATCCCACTCCCTACCTCTGGTCACACATTCTCTAAATCTGATTTGGATCTCCTTTCTACAAGTATTACACTAAATGATATTCTGCCTATATTACTGGATATTTCACTTCCAACTGAGCTCTTGGATAGTGAAGCTAGCTGAGATATAAATAAACTTGGATTGGCTGGCTTAGGTTCTTCATTCTGTACTGGAAGTTTCTAGGCCTCCATAATGTTTATTTGGTACATCACCCCAATTTGCTGTTCAGGTTCTTTCTTTCTCCCAACCATTTATGTCCAGCAGAGAGGCAGGAAAGAATTATGGGAGACAGGCTGGCAGGGGCCCTGGTATCACAGCTTGAATTAGGGACATTGCTCATTCCCCGGGAGTTGTATTTGCCAAATGAAGACACCTTCCTGGTCCAAGGATGTGAATGGGAACCAGTCAGTGTAGCCCAATAGAATACAGGCACTACATATCCAGTATAACCCATCTACAGAGGGTAACATAGCCATGGGGCTCAAAACAAGCAGGGAAAAAACTATTCTGACAATACTCTGTATGCCAGTGGTCAACACAGGGCACACACTGATTTTCATGTCAACCTAACAGAAAAGAACATTAGATAGGAGAGGAACTCAGAGGTTAACATTGAGGCATCAGGTTGCTGAGATGATGATTTTTGATTACTCAGTTCCTCTGCTTACAGTTGCTTGGAGAACCAGAAATGACTTTCGAAAAGAGGAGAGTATGACATAGATATTGAGTATCTCTTTGACTGATTAATATTGCAATTTTATTGGTGGAGATTATTTTCTTTTGCATTTATATACATTTGGTTATATTTTATAAATATTGAAATATATTGTATATAATTATAATATATATTATCAATTATATATGTATATAGTAAATATATATTAAAATATATATAGATATATTTTATATATAATTATATATTATATGTATATAATATGCATATATATTATATATACAATATGCACACTCATTTTGCATATGCTCGCATGGAATTGTTTTGTGTTATATTTTAAGCTTTTGTTACTCAAATGACTTAAGTTCCTGCCAACCCTAGAGGTATATTCAGGAGAACATAAAGTATTATTTGGTGGGGATGATACAAATATAATCAATTATCAATCATTCAGGAACCCTTAAATATTTTCACCTGTGTCTATCAGCTAGTCAGTTTTCTAAACCTATTAAATGAGAATATCCATGTAGGATATATAACATTTTTCCTGATTATATTTGGTAAGTTCCTCAAGATTCATGATTTTCAAACCTGCATTAAATTTTTTAAATTTTTTATTTCTTTTCAGCGTAACAGTATTCATTATTTTTGCATCACACCCGGTGCTCCATGCAATCCATGCCCTCTCTAATACCCACCACCTGCAAACCTGCATTGATTGATACAATGCTGGTCTGATGATTATTTGATAGCACTAAGTTTTGAGAGTATTCTGCAGTTCCCTAAAACTCTTCAAGATTCCCTTAAAATCCTGTTTCTTTAAAACATTCATTTAAAAAGTAAACAAATTTCTATATTACTGTGATGGATACCACCACTTCTGATTTTCTTTCATCTTGCATAAATATGTTCATATTTTAGGAATATCACAGATTATATGCACACTTATTCTTAATGGGAAAATATGAGGTTGGGAAACATTACCATTTTTAACATAAATCTTAATTAAAAAACAGTGCATAGCAAATAATTAATACTAATAATGAGGAAAAAGTAAATGTTTTATTTGATGCCTCTATTTTTGGGCCACCATTGTTTTGGATATCAAAGCACACTTACCTGTATTTGGGATTTAACAATAATATGCTCTGATTGAGCAAATTCAAAAGTTAGTATTTATTTTATTCTTCTTTGGTTTCTTCCTTATTTCTTGCTGCTTCCCTTTCTTCCTTTCCTTCCTTTTCTCCCCTTTCTTCAGTCTTTCTGGATTTTTCTTTAAGAGTAAACATTCTTTTATTTGTTCATATTTTTGCATGTGTGAGAGTTGGGAAATGGTCTCAAGGAAATATTTTATTCTGCAAGGTGAATGGAAGAAGGAAAAGCTCTGGAAATTCTACTTTTCCAATGAATCAGAGGTGAAATATTTTTTGGAAACCCTAAACTTGTCTCTACTTTGCACTAGTTAAGTCAAAATCCATACGATTCTCAACCTGTATTCTTTCATTTACATGGAAATAAAGAATAAGCTTTGCTATTATGTACTCTAGCATAACTGAAACTTTATATCCATTGAACAGTTCTCCATTTTCTAGGCCCTGGCAACACAGTTGTAGTCTCTGCTTCTATGAGTTTGGAATCATGCACTATTTGTCTTGTGACTGGCTTATTTTACTTAGCGTAATGTCATTCATGTTCATCCATATTGTCACAAATGGCAGGATTTCCTTTTCTTGTGGCTGAATAATATTCCATTGTGTGTGTGTGTGACATTTTCTTTATCCATTCATCTGTCGGTAAGTACTTGGATCATTTCCATATTGTGGGCTTTTGGGGAATAATACTACAATGAACATGGGAGTACAGATATTTCTTCAAGATCCTCATTTCAAGATCCTCGTTTCAGTTATTTTGAATATATATTCAGAAGTAGGATTGCTGGATCTTATGGTAGCTTTATTTTTATTTTTTGAGGAAACTCCATACTTCTTCAATAATGGTTATACATTTTGTATTCCTACCAAAAGTGTATAAAGTTTCCAGTTTCTCCATATTCTTACCAACGCTTTTTTTTTTTTCCTAGTAGTAGCTATCCTGAGTAGTATGAAGTAATATCTCATGGTGGTTATTTGCATTTCATTGATGATGAGTGATTTTGAGCATCTTTTTATAACCTATTGGTCTTTAGGATGTCATCTTTGGAGAAATGTCTGTTCAAGTTATTTGCCCATTTTCAGTCACTTGTTTTGTTGTTGTTAAGTTGTAGGAGTTAGATAACAATATAGTATTGTGCACTTCAGGATTTATTAAGAGGATAGATCTCTTGTAAAATGTTCTTAACACAAAAAAAGCCCAAAACAACAAGGGGACACAAAACATTGGAAAGTGTTGGGAATATATATATGTGTGTGTGTGTGTGTGTGTGTGTGTGTGTGTATTTCCTTGTTTGTGGTGACGGCATAATGGGTTTTTGCAGATGTCTAAACTTATCAAACTGTATACATTAAGTGTGTGATTACTTGTATATCAGTATAGCTCAGGAGAGCTGTTAAAAAAAATGAATAAGGTTAATTTTTAAAGGATATTAAGATGAAATGAGTTTTGAAAGGAAATTCATTAACTTGGAACCAGTTTGGAATGTTGGACAATTTTGTTCAAGAATGAAGTGAGGTTGAGGTATTCCTTAATTTTTTTGAAGGACAAATGATTGGTTCAGTATAATAATTGCACAAATGTGTTAGGTATTCTTCCTTCCAACTTCATTTAAAATGTTCCATTCATTATTATTTTTTCTTTTCTTTGTTCATGACAATCTCTAATTAGTAACAACAATTATAATAAAATGTACTGGATTGAATAATGTTTCCCCAAAACTCATGTGCTTCCTATGTGACTGTTTTTGGAGATAAGGTCTTTGTATATGTAATTAAGATGAGTTTAAGTTAAGATGAAGTGATATTGGAGAAGTGTGGGCTCTTAATCTAATATGGGTGATATCTTTATATGGAGGGAAAAAGAGAACAGAGACACACAAGGAGAATACCATATGATAATGGAGCCATAGATTGAAGTGATGAATCTACAAGTCAAGGAATACCAAAGATTGCTAGCAATAACAGAAGCCCAGGCAAAGTCATGAAACAGATTCTTCCTTAGAGTCTAATAGAAACAGAGATTGGAAAGGTGGATTCAGGGCTGGGGGGTGGGGTGGGGTGGGAGAAATGGGGAGATATTGGTCAAAGAGTACAGACTTCCAGAAATAAGATGAAAAAGTTTTGAGGACTCATGTACACCATGATGATTATGTTGATTATATAGCCATGATGATTATAGTTAACGACAGTAAATTATGTAGTTGAAAGTTTCTGAGAATAGATGTTAAATGTTTATCAGCACACACACAAACATACCCAAGGTAATTATGTAGTTGATGGAGGTGTTAAGTAATGCAATTGTAATCATTTTGCAGTATCTAAGTGTATCAAAGCAACATGTACACCTTACAATTACACAATGTTTTACATCACTTATATCTCAATAATGTGGGAATATACATAAAGAGGGACACAATGTAATCTTAGACCCAGATTAGTTCATTGTTGATTAAGGAGGACAGACTTGTAATGAGATAAGGACAATAGAGTATGGTAAGTGCTGGCAAAGGGATAAGCATCTGCTTTAATGGAAGCCTGTAGAAGGAACTTCTTATTCATCTTTGGATGAGCAAAGGTTTGCTTGACATGGTAATTAATCTCAAATTAGTCTTAAAGAATTATCAGTTGTTAGCAGTAAAAAGTAGACAGGAGAGCAGGCAAGTAAATCAAGTAGAAGTAGTAACATGTGCAACATGTCCAGTGTAACAAGGGCTCATTTTGACAATTGCAAAATGTTTTATTATGACCACAACCTGCAGTAAAAGGAATAGAATGATGGAATAAGTGGTTATCAGGGTACAGATTAGGGAAGGCCTTGTGTGACACATTAGAGTTTGAACTTTACCCTAAGAGTACTGGGAAATGGGTTAAGCATTTTAAGCCTGAAACATTCTACTCAGATTTGTTATTTAGAAGAATCACCTTGGCTGTACAATAGGTAATGGATTTGAGACAGGCAAGACAGAAGCAGAAAGATTAGTTAGGAGGCTGTTAAAATAATTCATACTAGAGAAAATAGTGGCCTGAATTGAGATAGCAACAACATGGATAGAGCAAATGGCTATATTCACCTTACAGTGAGAAAATAGACTAGTTAGACTTTTCTAATTGACTTGATTTGAAGGGTAGAGGTAGGTAAGCAACCAGGCATGATTCCAAGGTGTCTGGTTTAGACATTAAGGATGTCATTCACTAAGTTAGGGAATATAGGAGAAGAAAGTTATGAAATATTTAATTGAAATAAGTCTTTTGTAAGAAATATTATATAGCAATTAAAAATAAGACTACCTACTAATCAATTTATGTTACCAACTTAAGAAAGCAGGATATAAAATTTTACATGCACCACGATTATGACTAAGCAAAATATGCAAAGAAATAATAAAGGGAAATAAAAGAAAATGTTAAAAATGATTATATTGAACATGGAACTTTTATTTTATTTTATCTATTTTATAATTGTTAAAATGTTTTGATTATGTTGGTTTCACAATGGAAAATATTCTAGGAATAAAACATTTAAAAGTAAATGATCAATCTAACATAAAACCTAGGTAACATAAATAAAATATTAAAACTAATAAATCTAATTTCCTGATTCCTAATGTTTATTATGTAAAATATAATTCTTCCACTTTTTATAACATTTTTATAAGCTCAAGTTAGTGACTTACTGTCAGTTAAGCTGAGATGAAAAGTTAAAGGCAAACTATATCTATAAGAAACTATAAGAAAGTTTTCTGCTCATTATCTACACTAGGAAAAACTTCCCAATGGTGATAACTAAAAGACAGATGAGGATAACTAGTGCCCAGACATCTTTCCTAGGTTGAGGAGTTAAAGGACCTTTTTCATTATAGACTGAAAAAAAAAAATCTATCAGAGAGTTTTTACAATGCTTAGCATAAATATTCTGAATTCTTCTTGCTAAATTGCAATCAAGAAAATTGAAGTATTTAGACCTACTTTTATCTACTTCTTCACTTTAAGATAAGTAGTATACCTTATGTATAGATAACTGACCAAAATGCTCTCCCTTATGTAGTAATTGTACATTCTGTTAATCAAAAACACTTTCAAGTTGCCTGGATGGCTTAGTCAGTTTAGCATCTGACTCTTGATCTCAGCTCAGGTCTTGATCTAATGGTTTGTGAGTTCAAGACCTGTGTTGGGCTACATGCTGGGTGTGGAGCCTACTTAAAAAAAGAAAAAAAATAAAAAAACAAAAAACATTTTCTTAAGAAAACGAAGTCTCTCACAAACTTATATTTTCATAAATTCAGATTTTAATACATTCCTTTAGAGCAGACTGCATGAAAATTTTAATATATTCAGAATATTTACTGATTGGATGTTTTGCAAATGAATTAATCATAGGATTTCTTTAAATAGCCAATTTGGATCAGACCTTTATTATGTCATTTATTTTACCCTAAGTGTAGATATTTCTTTGGAACTTTCTTGGAAAAGACCAAGTATGAGAAGGATTTTTATTGAAAGTTGGCACAGATTTGTCTGGTTCTGTATATATTTATGCTCCAGAATGCTGAGAACTCTGGTTGTAATAGTTAAAATGATAATAAGAGGTAACACTTAAAGGCACTAAATGCTTTATTATATCAAAAAATTTTTACCTTCACAATAATTCTATGACTCTAATATCATAGTTTTAAAAATAGGGAAATGGAAGCCCAGAAAGTTTAAATCAGTTAATCTAGGCCATACACCCAATAAGACAGCCAGGATTTGAATTAGTAAATATGGCTCTAGCATCTGCACTCTCAACCACTGCATGTTGCAACCTTTGTACAAATTATGTCTTCTCATTCAGTGACAAATTTTGCAGACTTATGTGGCAATGTGGGAGGAATTCAGTTTCTTCAATGTATGAGGCAGAAGTGTATTATATATATATATTTTTTTTCAATTTAAAGTCCAGATAATTGTCAAACAGCTTAGATTTGGTTTGAATTTCAAAGTAGTTTTCCACTTCACATTTTAGAAAATTCATACTCTTTATTGCCTTAATTTGTTCACTTCTTAAACGTGAAATGTTATAATGCATAATGCAGTCTTTGTGTCTTGCTTGACATCTTAAAATTTATTTAAAAAAATTGAAGCCATGTTATTCATATTGCAGTCATACATATAAAGTCTAATGACCCATTTTGTGCATGGTATGATTTAGCACTTTTCTTATTTTATTTAGACAAGGAATGCTATGCATCTCTATAATAGTATCTGCCTTACTTTTGGAAGATACAAGGATAAAGTTCAATTAAAATTCTCAGAGAATTCTCTGTAGAAAAATGTACAGGCTACACTTCATATGATAATCATAGGTCCTAATTTAAATTTACTTGTAAAATATAGATTCAGAAAGTATTTTTTACCTAACATGAGATGTGGTGTACTTTTCAAAATTCTGTTAACTATTGCTTTTGCTAAACTTTTATTTTCTGTCCCAGTGAGATATCTTCCCAAGAGTCAGAGGGATATGGACAAAAAAAAATTGAATTTTCAAAGATAAAATAAATAAAAACGATTATTTTAAAACTCATCTATAAATAACATCCATTCATATTCAAGTATAATTAGTAAAAATCATTTTGTCCTCTCTGTTAAATGTTGGAGAGTGAAAGAAATTTGTTAAAGGATTTAAAAATACTTGAAAGACTTTCCATGTCACATTAATATTTAGTGGCAACTTTATCACTTTTATTCTTTATGGGATTCTTTTTTTAAATTGAAGTATAGTTGATACACAACATTAAATTAGTTTCAGGTACGAGTTGACAACTCTATACAGTATGCTATACTCAATGGAGGTATGGTTACCATCTGTCACCATATGACCCTATTATAATCTCATTGTCTATATATCCTATGCTATACCTTTTATTAACCTGGCTTACTCATTTTTTAACTAGAAGCCTGTACGTTCTAATACCCTTCACCCACTTCTCCCATCTCCATCCCCCTCCATTCTGGCAACCACCAGTTTGTTCTCTGTATTTATTGGTCTTTTGTTGTTGTTTCCTTGTTCATTTGTTTGGTGTTTTTAGATCCTTCTTATAAGGGAAATCACATGATATTTGCCTTTGTCTGGCTAATTTCACTTAGCCCAATACCCTCTAGGTCCATCTATATTATTGAAAATGGCAAGATCTCATTCTTTTTTGTGGCTGAATAATAATAGCCCATTGTGTTTGTGTGAGTGTATGTGTGTGTGCATGTGCATGAGTGTACTGTATCTTCTTTATCCATTTATCTGTTGATGGACACTTAGGTTGCTTCTGTATCTTGGCTGCTATAAACAATAATGCAATGAACATAGAGTGTGACAGATACAGGGTTACTCCTATTTTCCATTCTCCCCTTTGGAAAAGGATCTCCAGTTTTTGACTGGATTCGTGGCTATGTGTAGTAAGAATTAAAGCCACAGGTGTCTAAGAATGGCTATGTGATTAAATTCTAGCCAAGAAGATGCAAACAGAAGCGTACATACTCCTTCTGCTTTCCCCTTTTCCGCTGGCCAGAATATTTATATGTAGTTGAGTCACTTCAAATTATGAAAATGAGAACAACATTCCTTGATGGATCAAAGAAACAAAAGATACTGGATTGTTGGCATCATCACCACGTTCATGTTGGAGTGTTTGCACCCAAAGAGTAAAGTTCTGTTTTGTTGAATTAACTCTTAGGTCTCTGCTAGAGTAGTCAAAGCTATAACATAGTTTATAGCTATTTAGCTAAAAAGACTAGGCTCTTGTCAATGAGCTAACTTCTGTATCTCATTTCTCATTCCCCAATAAGTCCCCTTCTAAAGTAAAATTTTACAGAAAGTAAAATTTACTTATTTATAACTATCATTCAAATTAACTGACAAATAGAAACAGATGGTCTAGATGGTAATACACAAATTACAACCTTTAAATCCAGATATTTTATGCTCTTAATAAAATGTTAATGTTAATAACATAAATAAGAATATGACATCCTAAATTTTATTGCTGCTGCTTAGAACTGTTCTCTCAGATGAGCTCACATAATGTTTCATCAGAAGAATAGAGAACGCATTAATCAGCACTTCTATTACTAGATTTTAAGTCCTATTCTGTTGATAGGTAGTTAGAGAATAAAAATAACAAGAGCTCTAGAGCTAAGTTTTCTTTATTCCTAATGTAGGAATCTTTCTGATTATACTTGGTATAAAGTAATCCTTCAAGAATATTAAATTTTCTTTTTTCTTCTACACTTTTGTAATGCCTGATGCATTTAAGTGTTTTGTAACTACTCTGATATCATTTTTTAAAATATTGAATTGGGAAGTTTTGAGTTCAGTTAATGGTAAGATACATATCTCACAGTAGGTAACTTCAAATAATTTTTTTTTTGTTAATTTAGTATTTCTAATACAGTTTAATTAACATTTACTCATTCACTGAAAACCCATGTCTTTGGGGTTCCTGGACCCAATTCCAATGTGTCCATGGAGACATCCCCAGAACAACAAGCAGTGGATATCTTGCTGTTGTCTACTCAATTCTTAGTAAAGGACTCAGTCTGACAAGACCACCCTTTACTTATCTCAAGCTCAGGTTGTTACCCGTACTTCTGACAGACTGGCTATAAATCAGGGTTTCCCATGATCCTGCCCTTGAGTTTGATTAATTTGCTAAAATAGTTCACAGAATTCAGGAAGCCAAATTAATCACTAGGTTACAGATTCATTACAAAGGATATTTAAGGATATAAATCAACCGCAGATGAAGAGCTACATAGGACAGGGTCCCAAAGAAGCTTCTTTCCTCATGGAACCTGGAGGCCAGCATAGAGGCACATGGAATCATTTGGGTTCTCCAATCTGGAACCTCCCCAAACCTCCTACTTGTGCATGACTGATGAACTCATTGTTGGTTGGTGATTGATTCAATCTCAAGCCATTCTCCCCTCCCTGCAAATCAGGGGATGGGGCTGGAAGTTCCAACCCTCTATCTATGGTTAATTCTCATGTCAAGCAACCCCCTCGGAGCTGCCTAAAAGTCACCTTCATTAGCACAGACCCAGTTGCATCGGAAAGTGGCTTGTTATAAATAAAAACATACTCATTTCACGTTTATGGCTCTGAAGTATTTTCAGGAACCAAGGACAAGAGACTGAGTATGACAGAAGGTGTTTTAATCTCTCTTATCACTTAGGGAATTCCAAGGGTTTGGGGAGCTGTGAGCCAGGAAATGTGGATGAAGACCAAATACATATATGAAATGTATTGGTCATCTGAATGGCCAAGCATATATTGCTTATAAATCACAATATTACAGTCCACCTTCTGGTCTTTGAACAAAATTGTTCATACCTGTCACAGCACTTAGACTTTGTTTAGCATTATAGAACAGATAGAGCAATAGTACAAATAAAATATACCTAACTTTTGGAGAAGCCTTGTGGAATAGATTGAAACAAACTCATTTGTCCTACAAAACCATTACAAACAGTTATATATTCTTCTACTAGTTTATTCTTTCTCTCTATCTCCTGCTTGTACCTTTTGATAAACTGAATAAATAAATATATGTGCATTTCTTATAAAACATAATATCACACAATGTAATGGTAATGACTTATATCCTGATTGCCACAGATAAAGATGCATTTCCAAGCTATTATGGAACTGCAGAATTCTTCAATTTCATATGTCTTCATTGTAAGCTATAATGCTGACACCTGGACATAGCAACAGCATAGTTCTTTCATGATTTGGTCTCTGCTTACTTGTCCAGTTTTTTCCCCCTCAGGCATTCTGTTTGATGCTGTAAGTTTCAGAGATACCATATTATTTTTAGTTCTTTAAAGTTGAAATGTTCTTTCATGTTTTCACATAGTGCTCTTCACTTAACATGAGCTCCTGTGTCACTCTCTGTGGACTTCCCTGACTCCTATAGGGGCCAAAGGCTGACTGCCCCAAGATGGACCACTTTGGCAAAAAAGATCCTTTTTGAGTTAAAAGTAACCAAAACCCAGCAGTTTCCAGAAATGTTCTGTAGCTCTCCCTCAACTGCCTAAAAAGAGTTTAGATGGAGGAAGAAAGGCTCCAGGAAGAGAGCCATTACCATAGAGAACTGCATTATTTTATGAACTAGATGTGGTGGATGGGGAGGAACCTAGCAAGGCCTATTTGATCAAAGCCCTTTATATCCCATGGTTTGTGGATGGACTTGTCTTTTACATCTTCCAGTAAATTACATTCCTTTTCTTTGAAGTACCAGACCCCTACCCCCTTCTTCATAGTTCAGGATGACATATATATACCTCATTTTGCCTGACTGTATTTAGGATTTCAGGTCTGTGTGGATTCCCCATGTGTATGAAGTTAAATTTGATTTCCTCTTGCTAATCTGCCAGTTTGATTCTTAATTAGTCTAGAAGGACCTTGAAGTGCAGAGGAAATTCTTCCTCTTGAAACTCCCAGAGGAGGACTCAGGGACTCTTCTCTATGTTTCCACTTTACCTTCTATTTATCTACACTATAACTCTTACTACTTTAGTGTAATTGTCCATTTGTACACATTTGTCTCTCCAATATATTTAAATTGAATGAGGATAAGAGTCTTACTTTTATATATATTTTCATTATTTTAATCTTATATTACAAAGATTAATCTGTACTAACTTTAGAAAGCTTGTCTAACATAGCTAACATAACTCTATTTTGATGCATCAAATGATAATCTATGTTTTGCTAATAATGCCTAACAGGTGTTTTATCTTGAGTTTTCACCACAGAGCATAAAATAAAACAACAAATATTTCATTTTATGAGTGTTTCATTAAGTGATTTTTTAAAATTTTAAAATAATTCTTCTTTTCATAAAGCATTCATGTTGCTAGGAGCCAGTCAATAGCTTTATGTTTCCTGGGTCACTGGCTATTTTTCCTTCTATTAATATTTTAGTTAAGGAATTTTTTCCCTGTTATTTGGCATAATTTAATCATTCCACAATCTTAATGAATGTAGAAATTCTTTCAAACCTATCTGTCTCTTGCAGAAAATGAAGGAACTTCATTTCTTATGAATTAAGAAAATGAAGGAACTTAAATAGCCCAAGACATGCATGGTATCACTTGATTTTCAGTGATTCACAGGCTTAATTCCCATTCAGTATAAAACAGTATGTTTATCTTTTCCAGTGTCACATCATGAGAAAAGATTTTTAGACTCTACATTCACTAAAACCAGGTCTATTTTAGGAAACAAGTACATGACTTTTCAAAAGCGCTTCAGCCATAAAAAGCAATTGTCTGTGGAACTTACTTTGCATTATCTGCCCCAGAACCCTAACATTTAGTGTTCCTCTGCTGTTTTTGTTTTTGTTGTTTTGTTGTTGTTGTTGTTGTTATTGTTTGTTTTTGTTTTTGTTTTTTGCTTTTGGATTTGCCCCCAGCTCTGAATCCTCTTTTTCTCTCAGTACTGCAGTGCCTATGACTCAATGGCTATGAAACAGTAATAGATAACACTCTTACATTATTTTCTATGTGGCAGTTTTGAATCTAACTCTTTAGCTATGGTAGCTCACGTATGTCAGGTATATGGAAATAGTCTCCTATTTTACAGATGAGAAAACAGAGGCACAGAGAAATTATATTTTGTCCAGGGTTGCATAGTTAAGCAAACTGTGGAGTTGAGATTAGATCCCAGAAATCATCACTATCTTTGTCACACCCATCCTGCCTCTTGATAAATGAGGATTACATGTATGAAAGTGAGTAGAAGAGGCAACATCCTGTTATCAGCTTCATAGTTGGATTCCAGTTAATTGCATATAAGACTTTGGGCAAAGTAAATAATTTATAGCATACTTACTGGAATAGATGATGGAATTGAGGGTCAGTTAAAAACAGAGACGTAAGGCTCTTTTGGGACTATACTAGTAAGATTCAGAGCCCTCTTGTCCCTTGAGTGCGTGTGACTCAACTCCAGTGACAATTGCTTCTTCACTGAATTTTATTTATTTATTTATTTAATAGTAAAGAATTTTAAAAAATTAAAACTAGTTAACATATAGTGTAGTATTGGTTTCAGGAGTAGAATTTAGTAATTCATCACTTACATATAACACCCAGTGCTCCTCCCGAGGGTCTTTCTTAATGCCCATCACACATTTAGGCCAACCCCTACCTACCTCCCCTCCAGCAACCCTCAGTTTGTTCTCTGTAGTTAAGAGTCTTTTATGGCTTTTTTTGTTTTGTTTTGTTTGTTTGTTTGTTTATGAAAGAGAGATCATGGGGGAAGGGGCAGAGACAATCTTAAGTAGGCTCCATTGGGAGCCAGGTGGTCACCTTACTTGGTTTGTATTCTCTCAATATGTGATGTACCTTTCTATGATTTATGTGGGAATGTGTTGGAATTTGAACAAAAATAAAATAGCTTTGTTAAACCGCATATCTATTAAGACAAATTGTTTATCTATTTACCTGCCTCTTCTTAATTTTACCTCTCTTGTCTTTACATCTGCTTCTAGTCATGTAATTAAGATTAATTAGATCCATTGTAATATTGTTACTGAAACATGCAAGTTCGGTTGGTCACACTGAAAAAGCCAATAATCAAGAGACAAGTTTTGGTTGGAAAGGAATATGAACTTTATTCAGGAGGCCAGCCATCTGGGGAGAAGGCAGACTCTAGTTGAAAAACCAACTCCAAGGTTTCTGCTTGGTCCAGAGATTTTTAAAGCAACTTTAGGGCAGTTAATCAGTAAAAGGGGAGCACATGGGTCTTTCACTTCTGGGTTGCGTGCAGACTCTGTGGTGCAAGCTACACATTATTATAGGGCTTGGAAGGTGTATATTGCTTTCCTGGGGTGTGGGGGGGTAGGTAGTGCCATAAGATTTGATTCTGAGTCTTTCTAGGAAACAGTTATCATCTACAGATATACAAAGAATGGTTTAGTTAATCACGAGAGCTAGAGGTGCTTGCTGAAACTTAAAGACTACTAAGTTGGCTGGAGGGACCAAGGCAGCAGCTTCAATATTGACAAAAATAATTTGGTTTTATGGATAACTATTGCATTAATCGAACTTTCAGTTTCCATAAAGGATATCTGCAGTGTGACTTTTATTTAAAATTAAAAAGTAAAATAGGAAAACAAATTGATTCCCTTTGTTTATAATTTTTACAATGGTGTTATTTGTCCCCAAGGCTAGAAGTGCACTCACATATTAAGGAAGGGAAATATTCCCTTTTACAAAAGCAAGTTTAAAGGTATGTATATGCTACTTTAAGCACTCAGGAATTTTATGCATTTGCTAATGACTGGAAAGAGATGTACAATAGATCATTTCCAGGGTTGAAGGTTTGCCCTTTTACATTGATGAAAAGTTATAGAGGCATCATCCTAATGTCACAAATAATGGAAATCATTTCTAAACTTGGGGAGGTCAAATGTAGTTTGTAGTAAGTAAACTGCATTTGCTGAATCAAGCTTTTCAATCTAATTAGTTTAAAGGCTCTGTGTATACCTTATGACCTTTGGTACAGTTATCCATTTGAAAAGATTTTTGCCCCCCAGACCTCTGTGAACTCTCTTCAGTATATGACAAATTTAATATATAAATCTTTCCAGACTCACTTTTTTTAAATTAAACTTTAGGTCAAAAGATAGTACTTAGATTGGGAAGACTACAGATAACCTGAGAAAGCAGCCTGAATTTTGAAGATACCATGATGTTTTAAAATTTATTATCTAACGAGCAAAATAAAGATAGGATCAGGGATCAGGCAACAGCAAGTTGCTCAAAAACCTTTGTTTTCAAGCTCTAGGAGCTTAGGAACATCTGTTCTGCCAAATCAAACTGATCACACTTAAACTGCCAAGAACAAATAACATAGATAAGCCGTCAGAGATGTCATTTACCTTTTTTCTCTCAGAATATGAACTAATCTCAACACTTTGAACCAAGGCATGTAGAGTTATCCTAGAAGGACCATGAAGTTACAATTTTACACTAGGAAGAATTATATGAAAATACTTTGAGATTGCAAGTTTGATTATTTCAGCACAACTGCTTAGAACTCTTGACAGTGTTCAATACAGAAATTTGTGGTGAAAAATCCTGGTGTTTTCCATAGTGCCATCAGGTGTCCACATAAAGAAAGTATATCATTATGTTTCTTTGAAAGTATGTGTATGTGCTCCACATGTGTGACTTTCCTTTCTACCAGAGAAAGGAACCCAGATATCAGCTCTTGCTATTAGTTAACACTCCCTACATGCATCCTTTGAACTTCTTCTTCTTTCTATATCTGCTCTCTCAGTGGATGATTCTATCAACCGTAATGTAACCCAATTAGAAAGTCTGAATTATTTAATTTTTCTCAAAGACAACGAAATAAAACTTGGCCAATGGAAGGTCTTCACCTTTTGGCTATAATGGAGCAACTTCAAACAGACGAATCCTCCTGAAAACAAGATTTTTGAAATCTGGACAAAATATAAAATCAACTGATTGAAGCATCAGAGAACAACCAATGCGTAGAACTAAGGAGCTAAGATTCCAGAAAAAGGGATAGAACTTTGACGTAAGGCTCATATTTGCCTCCATTTTGCACCTGAAACATTTGCTTATTTCTGCTGCAGACAAAATAAGCTAAAAGTTATAAATTCTGAAACTTGCCACAGTTTAACAGTACAAAGCAGACAGGATTCAAAGTGTTAGTAACCCAGAGAGAGAGAGAGAGAGAAGTTGGAGAAAAGTAAACCTGGCATTTCTCTCACAATTTTTCTTCAAGGCCAAGTTCTTAGCACTTGTGCAAGGACAAAACTTCAAGAAGCAAGAAGAAAGCAGTTGCTATGAAGCTGAAGAATTCAGCAGAGACTTTAATGGTCATGATGTGTTGGAAGAGCCCAAGGTTCCATATTAACAAATGGAGCAAGTCCTCTAGATTTTCACTTAAGCTCTCTGAATACCTCTGGAGACATCCTATGCAGCTGTGGTAAGTCATTGCAACCAAGGTAAGTCATTGCAACAGAGTTCCCTGCTTACTAGCAAAGGGGACATATGGTAGTTCCTGTGTATTCTTAGGCCAACAATTTCAATTTCCATGAACTCTGAAGACCTCTAAAAACCTTCTAACTCTGTTCTGCATCTTTTTAAAAACTCATCCAAAATTTTGTTATTCCTATTGTTTTGTGGAATCAGAAGAGCCACTAAAAATTGCATGTTGGACAAAAGACCCTCAGGCAAATTTGGGTGATTTTTTTATTCTTTATTTAAGCAAGATGGGGTTATAGGGTGGCAAAACTATTACTTGCATTTTGGGAGGAGAATCTGGCAACTTGGTTCTCTGTAGTGGAAAAAACAAATACATTATCACCTATGATAGAATGTACTTGGAAGGTAGGTCTCTCTGGTAACACATAGCTTCTCTAGACAATAGTATGAAAGCTGTGGAGAATTTGGGAACTGCAGCTGGAGTGGTATCATTGGTGATTCTGAGTGGACTAAACAAAAACAATAAATTCAAGTTCCTGTATTTGTGCAGTACACACAGACTGAAAATCAGGTGCTTTCACTAATTATGCTTAAGGAGTCTTTGTTATCTTTGAGTCATAGTACAAAAATTCTGGAAAACCAAAGTTAATGTTGGGAGGAAAAGGATGAGTTCATTTTCAGTTTGATGGGGGATAATTTTACTTTGTCAGGTTGGAGCACTTTTGAAAGAATGAGATATAAGTATAAATACTGGGCAGCAAAGAAGATAGAGTATAGTGAATCTTTGTAATTTCTGATTTCTCTGCATTTCTATATACTTTGTAATAGCACCTTAATTTTTGGTTTGGGGATATTACCCATCTCCCCTCCCCCCATAGTGTGTAGTTTTTATGGAAAAGTGCTTCTTATATGATGTATGGGAAGATGAAGGAGACAGATCCTCTGCTACTCTATTACTGCCATTGGGGAGGCTGCAGGACCACCATTTGGCCAGTCAGAACCTCTATTCTCAGACTTTAGTCTCAGAGTGAGTGGAGTGAGTGAATGGATGAAGGGAATCATTGGAGGTCATGTACTGAACTGTATTAGGGGAGAATGGCATCCTCAGTGAACCATTCTCGCAACTGTCCAGATTCTGTCTTTCTGACGTGTCAAACTTCCTGCTGTCATTTTTTCCCCCTGTTTCCATGATTAGTGTTCCTTCAGCTCCAGTTAAATCAGAGAGGATCCAAATGTCTTTTATTAAATTTCTTTTTACTTAATTAGGCAGAAGTAACTTTTACTGCTTGTATCCAAGAACTCTAATTGATGCCTATATATTTCACGGGGAATGAAGGAAAATCATGTGAAATAATTCACATAAAGTCTTAACATAATGCCTGATATATAGAAAGTATTGATTAAATGTGTTATCAATTTTTATAATCAATAGAATAATGGAAATGACAGTCTGAATTTTCATGTGTTCAACAAAACTTACATACTTTCACACAGTAGAAACTTAGGTCATCTTTTACCCCAGTTAGAGTTCCAGGGTCCAGGGTGTATGAAGTTATTTCAAGAAGACTAATTTGATTTAGTCCCTCAATACCTTTACCACTGTCCAATAGAGCCTTTAAAAATTGGCACTTGGCCAGAAGGTAATGGGTCTAAAAGCTTGTAGGACTGCGAGAAATTATAATCTATCCTTAAGTAACTGACAACTACATATCCTGATGGAACAATTCTCAGTCAGCCACTCTGCTGGGAATAACATTTGTCTCCATCATTCGAGTCTGAAGCTAAAAGGCAAATATGGTGGATTAACTGCTTTGTTGTAAACCACATGAACTCTGAGTCAGTTATAAATCCTTTGAAGATAGTTTGGGTTCCCTGTTTGCTCATGCATGCATTTTCTCTTTAGATATGTCTTCACATGCCAGAAACAAGGTTGCAAATTTCTGACGGATTATTTCCCACTGTCCTTAGAAGAGAGGGACTTTCTAACACAATATCTAGTTTAGCATATTGTGGAAAATGCTGCTCCCATTTTGATTAAACATGATTTTACAATTTTTAAATAGTATTTCCAATGCATGTTTTCTTTTCCATGAATGAGATTATAATTTTCCAAGAGGGGAGAGGATATCATTATGTTGTTAGATGAAAGCTAACTATCTTTCTGTCTTCCAAGGAATTTATAGTTTTCCAGCCAAAGCCAAAATTCCCTGGGCCTAGCTAAGTTTTTATCTTTTCATTATAAAAGAGAGTAGTTATACAATTGCAGAGTAGAATGTAGGTAGAGACAAAAAAGTGGACTTAGGAAATACATTATAGTTTCTCAACTGAGCCATTTGGTATACTAATATAAGACCTCTATATAAACCAATTCTTATAAGTAATAACTACAAAATATAGTCATGTACTAAGAACTACTAAGAACATAAGAAAGTAATCCGTTCTTCCCGGGAGGAGGTTTGAAGGAAAAGCCTTCCCAGAGAGTTAAGGTCTCAGCTGCACCTTGCTAATTAGTAAGTAATTGCTTAGACAAAGGCATTTCCAGTCTTTAAGAACAGCATTATTAAATGGTATAAGGTCATAATAGTGAGTAGATTGCTCAGAAATTGAACTA
Source organism: Mustela nigripes (assembly GCF_022355385.1). Lineage (NCBI taxonomy): Eukaryota > Metazoa > Chordata > Mammalia > Carnivora > Mustelidae > Mustela > Mustela nigripes. The sequence goes on from NC_081559.1 coordinate 169,557,536, forward strand.
AGTGTGGCTAAAATGGTCCGAGTTCGATGCTGGGGCAGGGTGTGGTGGGGAGAAATATGGTGATATAAGTTGAGAGGACTCTGAAGGCGTGTAGCATATTTGAATTCAGACTAGCCATGAAATGTCAAGTGCTCAGTAGCCCCGTGTGACTAGGGTCTTACATATTAGATAATGAATGAAAATGATTAAAGATGTGGACAAGAATGGATCAATTGCCTAATAGAAGAGATGGCCAATGAGGATTAGAACTAGTGTGATAGCAATGAAAATGGTGAGAGGAAAACCAAGTGATATTTAGAAACTAGAATCAACAGAACATGGTAATGGATTGAATATTCTAGGTGAAGGAGTAGAAAAAAATAAAACATCTGAGGTTTTGCTTTGGTTGACTGCTACAGAGGTTTAAGTTTGACAGAAAAGATGATCAGTTTGGATTCATATAACTTGAAGGCAATTTAGATATTCTCAAATAATATAAATCACAGGTGCTAAGATTTTGGAGCTATTGATATAAAAGTTGAAGTTAATCCTTACAAACAAATGAGGTCATTTAATAAAACAGAGAAAAAGAACTAGGATGGAACCCTCAGGAATATCAGCATATCTAATATTTAATGATATTCCTTAAAGAGAGGAACAACAAAATAGGGAGAGGGAAATAATGATCTGAGATACAGGATAAGACACTGATAGAAAATTACCTAAAGGAAGAAATTTTATAGAAGGAAATGGAGGATCAATAAGCATGAGACCTAAAAAGGGAAAATAAAGTTTGGTAATTAGATCAATTTTTGTATTTTCAAAAAATCACTTGCATACTTCTGATTTCTAGATTTGTATTTTTATAGAAAGTGAAAGAACTGGTATTACTGACTTTCTAGGGTACGTGCAGTGGTAAACTAAGAGGCTCCAAATATCTTAACACATTTAACCTTCTCTACAGACTCAGAGAGGGCATTGTCAGTCACTTTAATGATGATGCTTATCATTAAGTCAAGTTACCTGGAAAGGTCACCCTACCCTTAAATGGCAGAGCTGGGATGGAACCCAGTTCTGTTCTTCTCAAAATCATGTTTTTTCTCCTATATCATGTTGCATTCCCCCAATTCCTGCTGGGTCTTAGTCTCCTAGTTGCCCTTCTTTGCTCTTAAAATCTTTTATATCTTGTTATCTGAAGAAATTCTGAGCAAGAGAAGCTGGGGGAAATAAGATTGCTGGAGAATGAAACCCTTAATATTGAGCAGAGCACCAAAGGTTAAGGAAAATACATCTCTCTAGAATCAAACATCAGGTTACTTTTTTCTCTGCTCCTACATTTGGAATGCAGTATGCAAGGCAGCACTTTCTGGCTTTCTTGAGGTCACCATGGTCTGTTAGTGCTATCCTCTTGAATAATGTATGTTTGGCACAGAAAATGACCTTATCTGCTGGTTAGCATCTTTTATATTGAAAAGTTTATAGCATTCAAGTCAAACTGAAGAGTTTTTTGGTAAACATTTGCTTTTCATTTATTTACAGATGACATTTTAAATTAATGCATCATCATCATTTGCAATTTTACTGGGAATTATGGAAATATCAGCACAAATGTATGTATCTTATGTATTGTTTGAATTTTTTAATTGCATCAAGTAATTTAGTCTTAAATTTTTCAAAATGTGTGGGTAAATATTTAATGTGATGATAGACTTCATGGTCCCTGCCCAAGCAAGAGCAGGGCTTCCTGCCAGCTAAGGCTACCTCTGGTGTAGGCTTCTGACATCAAGAAGTTAGGGAATGTTTCAGTCATATTATTAATTTAATTTAAAGGTGGCTCTTAAAGAGAATTTTGAGAAAAACAACCTGAACTATGTTAACCATCCTAACCAGACTTCTATTGGAAATTGCATAATTACAGATTTTATGGCTTTATGTTGCTGAAGAAAGGAAAGAGAGTGGTATTCCACTTAAGACATGGAAAGATGCTGTATTCTGTTTCCAGACACTTAAGTCAGCCCCTCTTTTGTCCGTCTCTTTAAATGCCATGCCTTCTTAAGACTGCCCCATTAGATGTAATATTTTTCTATTCCTCTGAAGACTAAATATTGAGAAAATTTTGTACTTATGTTCTGGCATTATTCAGATCAGCCTTCTGTTGGAGGGATTGGTATTGTTCTTTTATGAGCTCTAATAGATTAAAGTTTTAGAAACTATAACCATTTTCTGTTTTAATATGGGATGTGCTGTGGCACCTACCTTCTTCCGACTCACACACTCAGTGGGTGCTTGATAAAAGCTCTTGTTTATTTTTAAAATAAAGGTGTAAATTAGGGTTGTCTTTTGGGGGAAGTGAAGCAAGATCAATAATTGCTGAGAACTGTAGCTCTTCTTACATGCGTTACCTGTAGCCCAATTTCTTCTTTAATCCAGTTCCTGTCATTCCCTCTCTTAGACTTGATTCTCATGGAATCAAATTACATTGTTTTTGAAAATGCCTGTATCTTTACCTTTGCTCATGTTGTTTCTGCTTTCTCGATGTGCATGTTGGTGGGGGGTGTGTGTGTGTATGTGTGTCTGGACATGCATATGTATAAAGGTGAGGGAGAGATGATATTGTGAAGCAAAAAGTTTACTTTTTATGAATAACAATAGCTAATGCTTACATAGTGCTGACTGTAGGTGCTGTTCTAAGTGCTTTACACTGTGAACTTCCTTGATTCTCATAACAGCCCTATGGCTTAGCTACTATTTTTATTTCCGTTTTTGGTTTTTTTTTTTAAGATTCTATCCATTTACTTGACAGAGAGATCACAAATAGGCAGAGAGGCAGGGGGAAATAGGCTCCCCGCTGAGCAGAGAGCCTGACACGGGGCTAGATCCCAGGACCCTGAGATCATGACCCGAGCTGAAGGCAGAGGTTAAACCCACTGAGCCACCCAGGTGCCCCTCCATTTTTTTTTTTTTTAAGGTTAATAAAAGCATGAGAGCAAAGAGGTCAATTAATTTGCACGAACCATACAACCTGAAGTGACAGTATGGAAGATAGCATCTGAACAGAGTCAGAGCTGGCAGAAGGGTTGTGCCCACTTAAACTTTGCCACCTGCCACCATACTGGGATGTTTTGGCTAGGATGAACCCTCCTGGTCCCAGACAGACAAACCATCCTTTTACTTATAACCTCTTTCTTTTACAGAATTAATCATTTCAAAAACCAGTTTTATTAACTTTGCATGAGCTGACAAAATATCTTGACTTTCATTTCTCATAGAAATGAAATATGAGATTTCAAATATGGCATTTATATATAAATGAAAACTGGTAAATGAGCCTCCATCGTATTTTCAAGCAACTTGTTATTGATGTATTACTTTTTAGAAAATTCTTTCTAAAATGACCAATGAAGGAACTTTACAGTTACAGTCTTAGAATTTATTGATATCTTTGATATTTCAAGATGATTGATCTGTTTTTTAAAAAATAATTTACAATAAAACACATGGGAATTTTTGTGTGTGTGGGTTAAGAGCTAAACTATTTGATTAATATTTCTATAAAGGAGTTCCTTAAAGCATTGGAAAATTCTTACAAGGATCAGTCATTGAATAGCCAATAGAATATGAGAACTTTACAGGTGTCTAGTTTAATACATCTTATGGGAACCTGACCTGTTTTAGTAGAATAATAAATTTTATTTAGCTGGTAGAGATAATCAGGAAACATACTTGGAAATATTTTATTTTATCCATGAAAACGAATTTTGTCATTTTTAAAAAAGATTTTATTATTATTATTATTTTTTATTTGATAGACAGAGATCGCAAGTAGGCAGAGAGGCAGGCAGAGAGAGTGAGAGAGAGAGGAGGAAGCAGGCTCGATGTGGGGCTCGATCCCAGGACCCTGGGATCATGACCTGAGCCGAAGGCAGAAGCTTTAACCCACTGAGCCACCCAGACACCCCCAATTTTATCATTTTAAAGATGTCAGTGACAGCACTTTTATTATCTTTTCAGCAGCCTTTTGAATATTTTTCATTTAAAACTAATTTCTATTGGAACTTCACCTTTTATTTTCTTTTCTCTTAGAATTCTCAAAAATATCTCGATTAAATGCAGTCTATGTTTCTCTTGACTTTGCAACTTTCTAGGATACTTAAATACATCTTTTTTAAATCTGTAAAATGCACACTTAACATCCTGTCCTTTTTTTCTGTTTAATAATGGTAATAACACATATAAATAGATTAATTTGTGTTTGGTGGTTGAGACATGCCTAGATCACTCCTCCACACCACCTGGTTTGCTAATTCAGCGTGTTCATTATATATAGATTTTGTTTTAATAACTTTCCTAGAAGCTACAATCTGTAGATAAGTTTTTTTTTTTTTTTTTTTGAGAATAAGATGGGGACATAAAACTTCAGAAACATTAGTTCTACCTCAATTATTATGATTATTTTCAGGAGATCAGTTTTCCCTCTCTTGTTAAGCCTTTCTGTAATTAATTTTTTCACTGACCCTCAAGGGATATGTCTCTTACTAAAAAATCTTTCAAATACCACTTTCCTCCTATTTTCTAATCAAAATGTTTATACTCCTTTCTATAGAATGCATTACCCAGATTCCATTTCCCATCAGTTTCCTCTGATACTTGATTTCTTGAGCAGAACTGCACCACATTTTCTCTGACAATTACTTGTCCTTTGACTTTGCAGGTGTTGTTCCTATCTCCCAAAATACCTTGACTCATCTTGTCTTGCTAATCTCCTATTTATTCTTTAAAGTTCAGATCAAAGGACACCTTTTCAAGAAATCCATCGTTAATTTCCTTGGATGTAGTTGGCCATTCTGCTCTGTTAACAGCTATGTCTTAGGTAAACTTCTATTTTAGAAATTGACACCTACTACCAGTGAGCTCATTGCAGTCAGGATCATATTTTATTCATTTGAAGTCTTTGGGATTAATAGAGTGCCTGGTGCACTTTCAGTACTGTGATAGTAGTATCTACAATTTAATAATGCTTACTATGGACCAAGAAAGGCGCTATACCCTTTCGATGATTGATTTCATTTAGTATAGGGTCCCTGTGAAGGGAGTACTTCTCACCTGCAGTCACTGATGGAAAAAAAAGTGAGAAAGACAAACTGTCTTATTCAGGCTCACATGGCAGTGAACAGTGGAGCCATGATAAACCCAGATCATCTGGCTCTTGAGAAAACCTCTCTCTTTACCCCCCATGTAATAAGATATACCAACAAACTTACAGGATATTGACCTGCTAGAAACAAACCTAAAATCTACTGTGTCAAAATTTACTGAACTTATTGATAGGTATCAAGAATAGAAAACTATAATATTAAGCTAGTGGAAAAAAATGGGGTTTTTATTGTTGACATATAAGTCTCTTAAAATGGATAATTATTTGGTATTCTAAGAAATGATTTGAATTTCCTATGTTACGATAGGAAGTGAATACTCCTGAGCTTTGTTCTCAAGCCAAAAGAAAGCCTTTTAGAGTCTGGCAGAATTGATTTGTACTTAACTTGGCAACTTGAGGCTTGCTTGACCTTGAATGCAGCTTAGTGACAAAACCTGTTTCAAATGCTCACATGTACACTCTCTACCAAGCAACCGGAAGCCCAGTACCCACCATTCTAAATGTCCAGACAAACACTTTCACCCTGACTTTGTAATTAGACAGATTTTCTCAGTCCAAGGAAACTTTGGAGATCAGAAATGCATTGTTTCCCTAAAGATTGTTTATTACTTATCAGTCTTAATGTCTTGCCATCCTTGCCTTCTTATAGTACTTAGGGCACTTGCAAATGACAATGATGCATGCTAACCACTCCTTACAGCCTGAAATGTAGTTTCTACTACTACCCTCTTTCTTACTGATAGTGATAGTAGTGTCATTAAAAAAAAAAAAAAATTGTACGAGGGCACCTGGATGGCTAGTCGGTTAAGCATCTTCCACTCAGGTCATGATCTCAGGGTCTGGAGATCAAGCCCGGCATTGGGCTCCCTATTCAGCAGAGCCTGCTTCTCTCTCTCCTGCTGCTGCTCATTTTGCCTGAGTTCTCTCTCTCTCTGTCAAATAAATAAATAAAGTCTTAAAAAAAATTTGTACTCACTAATGAATAAGTGGGCAGAAGTCATTGTAATAGCCATAAGGTTCTGCAGATTCTATAAATTTGTCCCAAACCAAGAAGTTGTTGGAGCTGTTAAAGTGTGAAATTATTGATCCCTGTATGTCCTTATAATCATATCCATCAAATGGCTGAAATTCGTGGCAGGAAGGAAGACACTAATGATCTAAACAATCAGAAACTGGGACTCATATAGTATCCCTGTTGTAATGAGTAATGACTTTATTAAATATAACAGACATGTTTTTGTTTAAGTAATCATTGGTTGAGATTTTTATAGGTGAAACTAATAAGAGAAACATTAAGATTTTATTGCCTGTAGAGGACATAGTGTATAGATGTTAAGATGAACATTAATCTGATAACTGAGAGGTCAAAAAGACACATAATATGAATATTTAACTTCCTTGATACTTAGATTCATGAGCTTTAAATTTAAGATGATAATACTTCCCTTTTAGAGGTGTTACAAAGACTAAAGCAAAAATATGCGTCCAGTGCTCCTTAGCACAGTACTTAGTATGCTGTTGGAACTTAATAACATGTTAGTTTTCATTCCTCTTAATATAAACAATCAACATTGGAATGAAAGATGTTAATACAGACTTCTTTTTTTTAAAATTCCAGTTGTGGAATTGGCTAAGAGCTTTAGCTATGACACTTAATGGTAAATTTTTCCTAAGCCTTGGACTAAAATCCTAGACTAAGTTTAGGACCTTGGAAATAGTAGGAACTAAAAATAAAACGTTGAGATAAGTGGTCCCCTAATGCATGCATTTTTTTCTTCATTTGTATTTTTGGGTTTGGTAGCTATGAAAAACAGTTCTTCCAGAAATGACCAGGAGTATGAAGAGCAAAGTGTAAACATTTCAGCTACATTACAACGTAAGGAACTTCTATCATATTTTAGGAAACACAACTGTTGCTTAAAGAGACAATTGGCATGTAGCTATTCTTATTCTATTATTCACATGACATTAAAACATGAAAAAAAAATTGAAGAGAGAGAATGGATCATTGCTTCCCAGAAGGTAGAGATAGGAAGGCTAATGGGGTGGGTGGGTTTGGATACAAAGGAGTAACATGAAGGAGGCTTGTGGTGGTGGTATGGCTCAGTATCTTAATTTTGGTGATGTGAGGAAGCTGTGCATGTTATTAAAATTGCATAGAGCCACACACACACAAACACATAAATGCATACACATATATACACCCACACAAATAAGTACATGTATAACCGGAAAAATCTGGATAGGCTTTGTGGAATCTGCCAATGTCAATTTTCTGGTATTAATACTGTAAAGACGACATGCAAACGTAGGATGGTGCTGGGTAAAGGGTACATGGCATTTACCTGTACGTGTCTTTGTAACTGCACATAGATCTTTAATTATTTTAAAATAAAAAGTTAAAAATTATGATAATTGGTGGAATGGGCAGGGACTTAGTATTTTCCAGAATGCAGTGAACACCACATGTGCGTTACATTTTTTAATTTTACATCAATTTGAGTTAAACTATTCCCATTTCTCTTTTACAAGTAAGGAAAATACGTTGAATAGTTAAAAACTTACAGAGAAGGAGATAGCCAACAGAAGAACCAAAATAAGCAATACAGTTTTATCCCATGTTTTTAAACATTTGTAGCTAAATGCAGAATTTCAGAGTAGACACCAAGCATTGCTTCTCATAAATCAGACACCTTGTCACTTAGATGATCAGTCTTCTCAATGACCAATTTGATATCCATTGACATGTAGCAGTCAATATAATGCTACATCTCCACCACTGTTATTTACTAAAGTTGATTCCTCAAAGTTTATGTGCTGTGGTTTGTGGTGAGATGTAGCTTTTTCCATAAAGTCATTAAGTGATATTTACTATCAGAAAACATCTGTGAAGCTTTCTTTCAAATTAATTCTTATCTGATCTGTTTTTATTACATATTAATGAAATGATCTATTAAAATATATGAGTATTAGAGCATGTTGAAATTATTAGATGCAAAACTTTGAAAATTCACACTAAGTGTGGGAGGAAGAGACATAATTCCCAGTATGGAGATATGGTGAGTTATTTAAATGCAAATTATGATATTTAATTAAAATATGACCAGCTAATTTGGCAATTTAAAGAAGAATGTATTGTGGTTAAAAACATTTAACATGAAATTTGCCTTCTTTTTTTTAAATATTTTTAAGATTTTTTTAAAAGATTTTTAAAAAATGTTTAAGTGTACAATAGCTAAGTTGTGGAAACAACTAAAATGTACATGAAAGATAAATTAATAAAAAATGTATTATATACGAACAGTGTAATATTATTTAGCCTTGAAAGAGAGGAAATCTTACAGTATGCAACAGAATGTCAATAATGTCATTGAGGACATTATGCTAAATAAATAAGCCAATCATAAAAGGATAAATTCTAGGCAATGTTAAGTGAGATGATTACTATTGGTTTATATAAGAAAGTAATTTATTCCTGGATACTTACCCAAAACATAGAATGGAAGATTTTTCAGTAATAAAATTGGCCTAAAAGGAGGAAAAAAATGTCTTACTTTGTATAGAACCAGAATGTGGAGCCAATGGCTAATTTAGCTGTGTGAGAGTTTCACTAGTGTGGAATAATAAAGATGATTGGCAATTAAGACTCAAAATGAATTTTTATTCATTTTACCAAAAACCAATCAGCTTTTAAAATACTAAAGGATAGCTTGGTGAGTGATGAGGGCCAGAGATGAAGGAAGCAGAATGCTACTGTTAATTGTAGTCATTCCTATATTCCGAAGTTTAAATTAAAATAGAGCTAAATTTGTTATATTAGTTGCCATTTTTTGAATACTTAACCACGTGTCAGACCACATTAAGTGTTTTCACAGCATGATCTTGTTTAATCCTCCCAACAACCCTAAGAAGCAGTTACATTATTATTTCCAATTTAGAGATGAAGAAAAAGAAAATTATGTAAATTGCCCATTGTTATTTTAATAATCAAAATGCTGGTTGAAATTCTGTAACAAGAACTAGTAAAATAGAAGTTCAGGGCTGTTGATATGCTAATCCCCACAGTACCTGGAGCTCTGCTTCTTCTGTCTTCTTTCTCTACACATTTGTCCTGTAGCATAACGTGGCAGCTGTAGCACCTGCCATTGTGTCTTGAGTTCCACCAGTGTGATGAATAGAAGGAAAAATGCAGAACGTTCTTTCCTTTTAAGAACCTGATCAGCCATTTACTTATATTAGATTCACTTACACTCCATTGTCCAGCATATAGAAACATGTCCATACCAAGAAGCGAGGGAGGCTAGAAACGTAGTCTTTAGCTGGGTGGCTCTGTTTTTAGGCAAAACTATTTGTGAAGAAGTGTATAACAGATACTGTGAGTGCCCAGTTATCTCTTCTAAAGAAAACTACTGTGATGAGTGAAATGTATATGTACCCTTCTTCCCTCACACAGAATTCATTCATCCCTTCTCCAAGTTACAATCTGAAAGACCGTTGCTACTCTATCCAGTTCAAAGTCTGGGAATAAGTTGCCATTCTTTCCATTAGGTCTGGATATTGATCCTCATGGTCTGACCCACTCTAAGATAACAGATGAATTATCTGTGGATCCCCACCCACAACTAGCATACCCTCAGTATGGAATAACAGAGTAAGAATAGGATAGTTGCCATAAAGCTGCTACTGATAAGTGGAAAGAAGGAAGACAGACATTAATCACAAGCTCATAATCATTAACAAATCCCATTGAGCAGAAATTACAAAAATCTTCTGTTCTGCCTACTCCAGAAATGGAATAGCAGCCTTCGTTGCCAGATCTGATGCTCTCTGGGTCTGCATTCCAGGAGTAAGAGTGGTGCCCTTGGTATATTGTCTGTTGTCCTTCCTGGCCTGCTTCACATCCCATGAGGTTATTTGTCCCTTGTCCTTGTCCACTGTAAATAATTCAGTTTGTGTGTGTGTGTGTGTGTGTTGTAGAGCTCTTGATTTGCTTTCTGTTGATGACTTTTAAGGACTTGGGATTTTGGGGGAGCAGTCACAGGCTTGTGGCTCCTTTGGCAATACAAATATCAAAAGTTGGTAGGCTTCTTGGACATATATCTCCAGATAGTTTCAAACCTCTGTGTATGTGATTGTGATTCTTCTTTGAGTGGAAACTCTAATGACTTTCTAGTATCTTTAGTTTCATCTCTTAACTTCCCCCCACTACCCTACCAATTTACCACTTCTATTCACTGGCTCATAAACACTTTGTTTGATTTTTTTTTTTTAAAGATTTTATTTATTTATTTGACAGAGAGAAATCACAAGTAGATGGAGAGGCAGGCAGAGAGAGAGAGGGAAGCAGGCTCCCCGCTGAGCAGAGAGCCCGATGTGGGGCTCAATCCCAGGACCCTGGGATCATGACCCGAGCCGAAGGCAGCGGCTTAACCCACTGAGCCACCCAGGCGCCCCGACTTTGTTTGATTTTTATAAGGTCTTTTTATTCTTTTAGTCATTCAGCAAAAATCAGAGTTCCTTCCTCCATGAAAGGCACAGTGCTAGCAACTGAGGTTATAAGGATGAACAGGTGTAACTCTCAGTCCCGAGGAGTTTACTGTCTGCTGGAGAGTAAGACAGTGAGCAGAAGACTATTCTGATTGTTAAATGTTATTCTAATAGAGTCTATAATGGAAAAGTGTAATGGATGTATATATTAATAATTTTTAAAATGTAAGTTCTATGCAATTTTGACATATTCTTTTCTCTATTAAATAGTCAATTCTCCACCCTTGATCCTTTTTATACTTCCCTTGCTCTTATCAGTACTCTTGTTCATAATGTCCAGGTCTTTGTTAGTTTGGCTAGAGAAATAAATACTATCATTTATTTTTCTAGAAAATTAAGTATAGCAACACTAGATTTTCACTGGAACTGTTATATAATCAATAAACAGTCTTAGTTAGTGATTAAAGATTGAATTATAACTTTAAAATTTAACTTAAATCCTCTTTGTTTCCCATTAATCTCTTTCTAGCCTACTCAAAGGCTAGAATTATCAGAAAAGAGTGTTTTTCTCCCTTTTAATCTTTAGAGCTATACAGTAAGATTTATGTTTTTAGCAGGTATCTCCTTAAGAAGTAAGATTACTAGCCAAAACTATTGTGAACAATATTCACACTTGTACTTCAGTTTGACAACTATGAATATGTTTTTGTTATGTACTGTATATTCACTTGGTGTTTTTACATCTTAAGTGCATTTCCCCTAACTGCTACATGCAGTTTCTATGGTTACAGGCTCATTCCATTTCTATTTTTGCCTTTAAGAGGCCATACTGCTATGCATGGAAACAAAAGCCAAGAAGAACTTAGCCCTGATCCTTCTTCTGTGGATTTTGTTTTCAGCCCAACAATCTTTAATACAAAATTGATTTCATGTTATTAATCTATTAATGATATACAGTAAACTATAGATTTTTTTTTCTTTTTTCTGTCTGTCTAGCATGAAGTCTGCTTTCGTGGCTGGACCTATTTAGTCATTTACCAATGTCCCAATGTTTTGTATAAGACTTCTGCCAGAAAAACCATCGTCCTAAAAGCGCAGTGGGACCACTAATTTTCTTCCTTCTTTGAATCTATCGCTCCCTGTTTTGAGAAGAAAAAAAAATTAAAAACCACACTCTTCTCCGTTATATTGCTTCCAACTCCAGCTATCCGTTTCCCAAATCATTTGAAGCTACTGCCTGCTGGACAAAATTCTAGTTGCTGGGGATTAAAGCAAACAAAAATACTATAGTCCCTGTTTTATTGTGGCCTAGAATTCAGAGAAGTAACAATAAAAGTGAGCCAAATCAGTGTGATCGGAACCCATTCAACAAGACATGATCACTGAGGGCTGAAGTCATTATGGAAGGCTCCACAGGACCAGTGGAACGGAAATAACCTTTCATAATTATACGGAAGCTGCTTGTGGCTAGATGTGGCATATTCATAATAGGTGTCTTTAATACTTAAAACAGCATCTGGCCACATGCAAAGTTGATGGCCATGGAAGGATAGCTTGCTGCCAATAAGCTATGATTTTGGTTAAAGGGAGAGTGACTTGAAAGTTATTTTCTCAAACTGTCTACTCTCTTCAGTCTTAGTGATTTATTCTTCATCTTACTTGATAGAGTTTTAATATTACATATATATTTTTAATGTTGGATCCCTTTGATTCTGGATCATAATTTGCTGATTCAAAAATATTCACAGAGTACTTGCTTTTAAACTCTTCCTTCACCTCAGACAGAAACTGTGTATCCATTAAGCAATAACTTCCCATCCCTCCACCCTTCTGAATCTGGCTTTAGGGGGACATCTTTCAGTCTCCCAACATTGAGTATGATGTTAACTTTGAGTTTTTAAAATAAATATCCTTTAATCATGTTGAAGAAGTTCCCTTCTATTAATAGCTTTCTGAGTGTTTTATAATCACAAAAGGGTGTTGGAGTTTGCCAAATGCCCTTTCTGTGTCTATTGAGATGATCAAGTCATTGTTTTCTTTCATTTTATGAATGTGCTGTATTACATTAATTGATTTTCTTGTGTTGAATCACCCTTGCATTCCTTGGATAAATCCCACTGTGTTAGGTCATATATAATCTTTTTGATATACTGTTGGATTTGGTTTGGTAGCCTTTTGTTGAGAATTTTTACGTCTGTTTTCCTAAGAGGTTTTGGTCTGCATTTTTCTTATGATGTCTTTGGCTTCAGCATCAGTATCAGGGTAATGATGGCCTCAAAGAATGAGTTAGAAAGTGTTCCTCCTTTTTCTGTTTTTTGTTTTGTTTTGTTTGTTTGTTGAGTTTTTTTGTTTGTTTGTTTGTTTGTTTTTTGGAAGAGTTTGAAAAGGATTGGTGTTAGTTCTTGCATGTTTTGAAGAATTCCCTTGTGAAACCATTATCTGGTCCTAGGCTTTTCTTGGCCCTGAAGTTTTCTTTGGAAGTTTTTGATTACTGATTCATTCTCTTTATTTCTTATAGATGTATTGAGATTTTCTATTGCATCTTTTTTTTAAATTTATTTTTTATTTTCAGCATAACAGTATTCATTATTTTTGCACCACACCCAGTGCTCCATGCAATCCGTGCCCTCTCTAACACCCACCACCTGGTACCCCGACCTCCCACTCATCTTGAGTCAGGCTAGTTAACCTGTTTGCTTCCAGAAATTTTTCCACTGCATTTGGGCATACAACTCTTCATTGTATTCCTTCATACTTAATTTCTGTAAGATCAGTCGTTTATCCCCACCTTTATTTTTCACTTTAGTTATTTGTGTCTTCTCCTTTTTTTTCATTGTCAAACTAAAGTTTTGTCAGAAATGAAGAAATTTAAGAAAATCTCGCATATATTTAACTTTGTGATGGATAGCTATAAAGTTCTGAGTAAGGGAATATTACTGACATTTACTAAACTAGAGTCAGAATAAATAAGAAATATTCTAAAAAGTAAAGATTGTGGGGAATTAGTTTCAGCAGGATCATTGATATCAAGCAGATGATTAATAATTATAATTCCTACATTCTTAGTCCCATGACTCTAGTTGTAAAACTAGAAAACAGAGTTAGGGAAAACTGAAGACCTCAATGTGGCATAGTTCCTGGTAAGATTTCTGAGGGAGTGCTCAGTCGGTTAAGCAACCATCTCTTGATTTTGGATCAGGTCATGATCTCAGGGTTATGAAATCCAGCCCCATGTTGGGCTTCATACTGGGCGTGGAGTCTGCTTAAGATTCTCTCTTTGAACCTCCCCTCATTTCTCCCTCTCTAAAAAAAGGGAAAAAAGATTTCTTAGTGTGTATGTATTAAAAATACAGACTTTATGTGTTATTTTGGACCCATAAGTTTGGGTAATAATATATGTAGGAGAATCTTCGTGGAAGAATTCATAGTAGTTCCCTATGCTATAATCAACTTTTTCAAAGAAATACTTGTATATTGGTCCTTAAATTGTTTATTTTATGACAGGGTGAGATCTGTGAGCTCAAAATCCCTCTCTGCCAACTCAAAATTTTATACACAAAATTGTTTGACCATAGTCCAAATAAGCAGGGTTTTAGCCATTAGGACTGTCTGATTTGCTCATCTAGGGAAACTATGTTGAACATTTACTAGCCATAGATTGAACTTTGGGCTGAAAAGGGTCAAACTGTTGCTACCCTTCCAAGCTCTCTAACCTGGAATCTCCACACTGTGTTGCTCAGCAACACCCATCAAGACACATTGAAGTCCATAGTCAGTCCCTCTCTCCCCTTAAGAGTTCCTGAGACTTAACATTTTGTGTTTACTTTTTACTTGATCAGCGCAAAGCCCTTGAATGCCCTATAGGACCTTCTGTTAGATAGGGGTGGCATATGACCATGTTTCATTATAAAAACAAACATACAATTGACATCAAAGGAGAAGCTGACTTGGGTTTTTCATATAGAAACAGCATGTGCAGAAGTCCTAGCACAAAAAAGAATTTGGCATTTTTGAGGGTGTGGGTGGTGCTAATGTACATGGAACATAGTGTGAAGTAGAGAGTTGCACACAATGAAGCTGGAGACATTAGCAAGGCCAGATTGTTTAAGGCCTAATAAATCATGACAAAGAGGTTGCATTTTATTGTGTGTTTAATAGGAAGCCATTGAAGATTTTACTTAGAGAATGACCTAATCTCCATACGTTAGAGTGTTATAATAATCTTATAATGATAAATTTTAAAAAGGCAGAATAAACTGAAGTAAGTAAAAACGTGCATAGAAAAATGAGTTTGTGGAATTCAAGTGGTCTTTCCTTTAAACTTCTCTATTAGTCCGCCAATAGGAAGAGGGGGGAGAGAAGTTTAAGCATGGAGTTAGGATGATGTGCCAGTGGGCTGCAGCATTACCCAGAAAATGTGGGGTAGACTGAGCTAGGTGACTGCAGTGGGCGTGGAGAAACATGCTAGGACTTGAGGTAGAGACAACAGGTTTGCTGTTCAGATTGTAAGTTTGATGAAGAGGGTTACTGACCTAAGGAACTGCATGTATGGTGTTGACATGTTCAGAAAGAGGAAAGATGTAGGAACAATATATTTTAGTTCTGTTTTTGCATGTGTTAGGGTTATGATGCCTTTGAAACATCCAAGTGCTGTTGTTAAAAAATCAGCTAAGTATGAGAACTGGAGATCTGAAAAGAGTTCATATAAGTGAGGAACTCTTCAGAGTACATAGAATAAACTTTGAAGGTTGCTCCCAAAGGAGCATGAAATCACAATTTTAGATGGACAGATAAGTAGATAATATAAGAAAAATAGTGATGATCACACTTTGGAAGTAGTCAGTTCTAAGGTAAAAACTGCTGGAACTTCAGTTGGATGAAGAGGGGAGTTATTAGATGTTTTATAGAGGAACTACTTTATAAAAACAGTGATTATGAATACTAATCTGGTGGTAGTATGCTGGACAGGTTGAAAGGGAAAACTGAGGTGAGAGGTAGGAAATACAAAGCAATTACTTCATTACAAAATTATCAGATATTTTTAGAATTGTCACACAGTATGTGAGAATAAAATAAAATGCATATGGCTGCTGAGGATAGATATTACTGTGAATCTTTTGGAAAGAAAATTTACTAAAAAACACATATAATGTGTCAGCTCATTTTATATGTCTCAGAAATATCAATTCAAGAAATTTACATTAAGAGGAAAAGGAGTGCTTCCCAGAATCCTCAAATAAGAAAAATTCTTAGACACAGTCATTGCAGTATTCTTTAAATAATAAAAACAGAATAATTGGCTAAATAAATTCTAGTAGTTCACATAAAATAATACTATGAAACCATTAAAACAATCTTTATGCAGTGTTTATTTAATAATGAAGGAAATACCATATTCAAATTGCTATGTAAATTACAGGGTATATAGTATAATTTACAGTAAAAACTAAAAACTAAGTTATTTAAAACATGCATAAAAATGTTATAGTGACATTAGTAATGCCTTCTTCTTTTCCCTTTCTAAATTTTCTACTGCTAAAATAATAAATGGAGAAGAATTTAAAAAAAAAAGACACTGCTGAAAAGAAAAGGCAAGTGTAGACATTTAGATGTAAAGTAATAAAGGGATGAATCAGAGTGCTGATTCAAATGGAATTATAAGAGCAAATTTTCATAGGTATAATCACTACAATTTTCAATATTTTTTGAGTACTTTGGTTGAAGTTTTATTAAACATTTAAAATACCCCGTTTTAATTCCCTATCCTATTGAATTCTCACAAAGAACTTAAATGGTTAAGGCCAATATTACACTCATTATACAGATAAGAGTTTTATTAATTTGCAACAGGTTTGCTTTAGAAAGTTGACATGGCAAAATTCAGACCCATTTCTATGTAATTCAGAACCACCATACAGTAACTCAGGAAGCTCTCAAAAGGGGCATGGTTGATCTTATTGGGGTAGCTGAGGGAACGAAGAAAGATGAGAAGAAAATCTTGCAGAAAGACCATAACTGAGGCAAGGGAGAGATGAGGAATTCGTCGTCAATACAAGTTTGCTTGGAACATGATTCCCCTGTCCTCCCCAGGTGGATGTTTTGTTTGAATAAAATCATCGACTTAGCATGTCTGACACACTCCTCTCAATTCCAGCCCCACTCCTTTCATCCTGATTTCCTCTTTCTGACATGCCTTCACTCTGCACACCCAGCTGAATTCTAATACTCCTCCCACTCCCCACATTGAAGATTTCCCGGAAAGCTGCACACCCCTCTCAACTTTGCTCATTGTTTTTATGAGGCTCTAATGTGGAGTTAACAGTCAAGACAATTCTACTTTAAATATATATCAGTTCTAATATTATTGAGAACCTGGGGCTCAACCAGTTCTTGTTATGGAAGTGGAAAGTCTGGTTACATAAATAATTGAGGCTCTTCAGGACCCCTGGTGTACAATTGCTGCGAAGAAGCTGGAGCAAAAAAGAAAAAAAAAAAAAACCTGCATTTTCTTCTGATACACTTATTAGCTGATAAACTGAAGAGGAGAGACACTAATAATTAATAAAACGCAATGATTTACAAACCTATCAATCAGTCTAGGTTTTTCTGTGCTGCATTAGCTTTGCAGAAAAAGTGGAATCAATTTTATCATTCTTGGTTTTCACACCTTTTGTTTTGTGCTATTTGGGGATTTTTTGACATTATACTCTTTTCTAGCATTATTCTCTTCAGGTTGGATATACCAAAGAGCAGAAGATAGGAAACATTGTTCAGAAGCATTTGGTGATATTTGGAATATTTCTTTCTATCATTGATCAGCCATTACATAAAGCCAATTAGGATATCTATAGCCTTGATGATCAGTGGCACAAAGTATCTCATCTCCAAGATTTATGTGTAAGGACAGAATCAGTGGCTCTCATGTTACTTATTAGTCTTATGTCGTGTGAGGCAAACATGTCCATTTTTATTATCTGCTTAGTTGAAAGCAAAATCATTACTAATTAATAAAGTACATTGATTTCCAAATATTTCAATAACTGGTGACTATGCCACAAGGGCAACCTTTAATTTCCAAACTCTCTTCTGCTATTAATTAGGCTTGAATAAGAATATTAGTAAATGCAAATGAATAACAAGGTCTAGCTTCATCAGAAATATGTATGACTTTTTATGAATGTAATGCTTGCATGTTAAAGACACGATCTATCTTAAAAGTAGAGATAATAACATAGGGAGCTATTAAAAACACATGATACTTACAAAATTCCTTTCTTATGCATTGATGAAGTTCAGAGCAGCCTCCTCCAAAATATGCCGCTTTGGCATATAGATTATTTTGAAATAGAGTTACATTAAGAAACAACCAATGCAAGAAGGACACTGATGTCCTTTGTCTCCCTGAAGGCAGGAAATAAGTCTCTTACATGAAAGGTACCCTCTCTGTATCAGGAGGAAAGGAGACATTATCATCTCCATGGATAGGGAATCCACGGGTGAAAAGGTTGTATAAACCCAACTTTGTTAATTATTTACTAAGTTATTGCCCCAAGCCCAAAATTCTTTGTCTTGTCAATTCTTCACAATTCTTTATTATTTCTTTTATTATTTTGTTGTCTAAGAGGTATAAAAGCCACCTGCTTTGTTCACATCTTTGGGTCTCATATTTCTAGGAGCTCCTGTACATAGGAATTAAATTCGTTTTTCTCCTGTTTATCTGTCTTATGTCAATTTAATTATTAGATCAGCCAAACTGTTTTGCTCCTAAAGCATGAGTATATTTTCTTTCTTTTTCTTTGTTATAAAATATTGGAAAATTTAACAGGAAAAAAATACATGGTATCATCTTTGGTTGTTGGGTTTCATGTATTAGTGTTATTTAATACTTTTACACTTTACCCACTCACTTGGTGAATTTCAGAAGCATTGCGCCATTTAGTGGTCTATATGGGTGTGTGTGCTCGTTTTTATGTAAGGTGTTAGGAATAAAGTAGAATGCCTCTACTGGATGTGGGAAACATTACCATGGGGCAAAGGATACATTAGTTCAGATCTCACAAGATGGTTCTTATAAATATGTCAGTTACCTAAATTTTCCACCTAAATCTGTTTTCAAGCATAAGAAGAGAAATTAATTTATTTTCGGGAACCAAAGTTAAAATCCCATCACTCTTGCTGACTTTTCACTTGGTGATTTAGTCTACACTTAGGCTCTTATTCTGTGTCTCCGTCATATCTGGAAAAAAATGTGTTTGAATTGGACAAAGGCTGGCACATGCATGGAAGATAAAGCATCAGTCTCACCCACAGCTGGCCATGAACTGTTTCACTAGTTATTGACGACATTAGTTCTCTCCAAAACTAGATCTAGTATTACCACCTTCCCCAGTGCAGTAATTTTGGCAGCCATAATGTCAACCAGAGTTATCGCAGATGCTGAAACTTGCATAGTTACATGGAATATGTTTCTTGGATTTAAAATTCTCTATTTCTGCTCAAAGATTAATATTGATCATAATAAAATACTATTTTTAGCTTTGTCTTTGTTGCATTTTTAGTATATATTGGACCTATTTAATACTTGTATCTTAAGATTTTAAAACTGTATTACACTTACTTGATACTTACACTAAGATTCTTGAATAATCAAGATTTTCAACACATAAATGTTTTTACTTGGAGGATATTTTCACCATTTTAACTAAAGACCAATTAAAATTATTTTACAGATTTTGAAATACAGCTTTATCTCTTATTCATTCATTTATTTATTTATTTTTAATATATTTATTCATTTAATGTTGAATTTGTCATAAGATTTAAACCTATCAGTATTCCTTTGGGAAATACAGCTCACTAAATGCAAATTCATTTTACCCGTTGATTCCAAGAATTCACTACCTGCAATTTTCTTGGTTAATATTTGACCTCTTTTAATCCTTTCTTCATAGACTTACCCTGTGAGAGTTGCCTGAACCTAGCTTGACAGGTACCATATTCATATACTAGGACAGTTGTGACAAATTATCTCAACCTTTGTGCATTGAAATAGTACCAATCTATTTTCTTAAGTACTGGAGACCAGAAGTCCAAAATAGTTTCAGTGAGCTTAAATCAAGGTTCAGCAGGGCTCTGGTCCCTCTGGAGGCTTTCGGGGAGAATTCTTCACCTTGCCTTTTCCAGCTTCTGCAGCTTGCTCCTTGCATTTCTTGGCTTGTGACCGCTTCCCCCTCTTAAAGCCAGTAGCATAATATCAAATCTCTCTCTCTCTCTGCTGAGGTCATCTCATCACCTTTTTTCATCTGTAGTAGTATTTCCTTCTATTTTGTTTTAATAAGGATACTTTTGATTATATTTAAGGCCATCTGGTTAGTTCCAGATAATTTCTACATCTCATAATCCTTCACTGAGTCCTGTCAATCCATAATTGAGTAATATTCACTGACTCCAGAGATCAAGATCTAGATATCTTTGGGGACTATTATTTTGGTTTACCACAGAGGCCTCAGGGAGACATAGTTCAAATATAAAAACATAAGGAAAACAAAAACATTTATCAAGATTTATGAGCATATTCATGGTATCTCAATTTCTAATGTCAGGAAATGTTATGACTTCTCTAGTTATATGCAATTAAAACTATAAAGGTGCTATTAACTTCTTGTTGGTTGAAAACTTTTCTTTTAGTATGATGATGTACTTGTATTGGTAAAGTCATTTTGTAATCTGACTCTCTTTGTGGCTAAGTTTCTGCATTCTTTGTATTGTATTGTTTTATTTTGTTATGTTTTGTTTTGTTTTTAACCTAGCTGGGTTCAGGGACATAGTCTGTGCCTGTGTACATGATTGTCTCCTAATACCTAATATGGTATGTGTTTCTATACTTACTGTTAGGCCAGAGAATGAAATTTCAACTATGAAAAATGTGATGAAAAATTCAGTTGTCTATTCAACTAATATTTATTAAACTTCTTCTATATTCCAAGCATTGTTCTTAGAACTGTGGCTATGTGTAAATCAAATAGTCAAAATCCCCTGCTTTTACTATGCTCACATTCAGGTTGGTGGAACATGAACTATAATTATACAGTTGACCCTTGAATAATTTAGGGGTTAGGGATGCCAACTCTGGCACAGTTGAAAATAAGTGTATTACTTGTGACTCCCCAGTACTTGACTGCTAATAGCCTACTGTTGACTAGAAGCCTTACTGATAACATAAATGGTTGATTAACAAATACTTTGTATGATATGTGTTACCTACTGTATTCTAACAACAGAGAAGCTAGAGAAAAAATATTGTTAAAGTCATAAGTTAGAGAAAATACATTTTCAGTACTGTATTTATTGAAACAAATTTGTATATAAGTGGACCCATGAATTTCAAACTTGTATTGCTCAAAGGTCAACTGTATTCCACTCTTCTGAGATAGCATCAAAATCAGCTTTGCATTACAAAAAAATATAAAGGCCAGGAAAATTTATGACTACTGATTGTCTGATTTATTTCCTTCTTCTCCTTCTTTCTTTACCTACTCTCCAGAAATCTCTCACCCACACACGGGCATTTTGATATAAAAATCTTTGAATCACTCCACCCCTCTGGAACAGGTCCAGTACCAAAGCCCTGAGCAGTTTTAGCCCTTAACATTGGAATCTTCACTTCATCAATAACCTACCTGATAAGCATAGTTTCCTCAAGAAATAAAAAAGGCACTTGAAACACTGAAAAATATATCACAGTTTTTATATTTGCTATTCAAATTGGATATAATCCTTGGCCATCCTCTAAGCAGTTTGCTATGTCCCCCTACATTACTTACAGCTTTGGAGAAGGTGTGCTTCCTCCCCAAAAAGCAGCTGATCATTGTTCTCACAACCTCAATGTTAAAGAGTGTTTGCCTCCAAGCACACAGTATTTGGGATTGTCAAAATGGTTCTTAAATTTGGTTAAAAATGGTTACTTGAAATTTGATGAGGTTAAAAATCAGTAGAATTATAATGTAGACCCTCAGGTGACTGAGAAATGAACTTTGATCATGTGGTTTTGTTCAGATTTAGTTCTTTTTAAAAAAAAATAGGAAATGAAGAAAAATAAATTCAAAGATATAAATGCATCTTTCTTTGAGGAACTAAAATGTTCCTTAAAATATATTCTTTTCATGTTTAGTATTGGGTTATAGATTCTATAGAAATTATCTTTTAACATTCTAATTATCATACATATTAGAATGTCAATTAGGATATCCTTGCCTTTAGGGATAAATTTCATTTAGCTAATGCAAATGTTTGATGATCTCTTTTTAATATCCTAGTACTTCAAATAAATTATCATGGTCACTAGGTTAAAAGCTTTCTAAATATTTACATGGGCTGGAAACTCAAGGATATTTCTAAATTGTCAAATACTGAGACACAAATCTATCTTAACTTATATGACACTATGAAGGTTAAACTGCATTTGACACTATCTATATATTCATGACTAATGTTATGAATATGCATAAAAGAAGGTTACAACAGAGAAGGTTTTCTCTGTCAGCATGTCAAAGGTTAACTGTAGGCTTAGGTAACAGTTAACAACCAGTGGGGAGTGGAGGCTTGAGGTCTTGGAGCTGCATCCTGTTTTTTGTAACAGAATCATACTCTCAAGTCTCCATCTACTTCCTGAAAACCTTCTGTGATCCGAATGTGACAGACTTTTTCTTCTTAACTTAATTTGGCATTTTCTATTTTTTTCCCTCGCCTCTATGCAGTGAATCAGTGAATGATGAATAAGGAAAGCAGACGACCACCAGTTTGACTGAGGCTGGCAGAAATGATGAAGCTGCTGCAAAAGTAGGAAGAAGAGTGTTTTGTGCCTCTAGGAAAACTATAGCTACCCTGTAATTCCCCAGAGACCCCAGTAGCAAGGGCTCAACAAATATTTATCAAATGATGAGATGTGAGATTGGTTTCACGTTTGTATTTCTGTAACAATACCTTAACACTACAGTAGGACCTTTTCACATATTGAATCTTAGTCTTTAACAGAAAAAAATCTGTAAAGACACAAGTGAGACAAAGGGCTTTCTATAGACCTCGGAACTCTATCAGAAACTGTATAATGCTCTTTTATATATTATGTTCATATGCTTAACTGAATGGTGTTTTCTTTAATGATCCATTAGTATAGCAAATTACTGCATCCCCCAAGAGTAAATTAAGCAGTAGAGAGTTGGGAAATTAAATTAAAAAGCCTATAGAACATCCTCATTAAATCAACTGAATATTTTTCCTACTGTATTCCTGCAGAGACACAGAAGGCTGGGTCAAGCTTTAAAATTCCTGCTATTTGTAGATCTTGGCATTGTAGAAAAGTGGCAGAATAAAGCTCACACATTTTGGCTCTGGAGAATTATTAACTAACACTGCATTCGGTGTCTAAATGGTCTGCTCTAAACAGTGCCTTCTATTCGTTTTTGGTTTTTGCCTGGGACTCTGTCAACCTTTACAATCAAGCTCTAGTTTCCTATTCCAGTTGCTTCTGAAGGTTTTCAGATTCTTATCTAAGAGTCAAGATCCCTTTACAGATGTTAACTAAAATCACTTAGAAGCCATATTTTAGTAGGCAGTAGTTTAAATAAGTAATCCTTTCATTAATAACCCTCCTTTATTAGTACTTCATTCCTTTACTATTCTAGACACAAACAAACGTTTTGCATTATTATTCAAGTTAACTTTTGTAGCATTTAGTTTTTATGAGGCAGGTATCCCTTGTATTTTATTTAAAACAAGAAGCTTGAATTGAGAAAAAATAACTTACCCATCATCTCCTATCTTTTGGATCCTTCGTGGCACATTGTAGGATGGCTTTCTCCATTAACTGAGCTCTCCTTACTCCGTAGATCAAACTTAGTTCCAGGTAGCATTTGGGAACTTTTCCATTTATTAATTCCTTCCCCCAACCCGAGCTTTTGTTGGTTTAATACAGACTTTCTCTGACTTTGGATATTGTCAAATAGGCCTTACTTTTTCTGGCTTCTCCTCAACTAACTTCTCACTCAGTTCTCTGCTTATGTTGATAGTTAAGAAAGACTTGATTGCTCCCCGTCTACAGTTGAAAACACAGTAGTATCCTGATGTCTGGAACTTGGAATTTGGATTAGAAAAATGAATTATCAAATGAATAAGAAAGTCTTCTCTTCTCTTTTCTTTTTTTCTCTTGTGGCCTAAATAGGGAATAGGTAGATGAACTTAACTTCTATTTATGATCAGACATTGTTTTCTAGGGCAAGCACATCTCTCATGAACCTCCTTACTTAGGAATTTCACTAGCACAATTTTACATTAATGTTATGATCATGGGGTTAAGGTAAAAGTGAATTTGGTTTAAATAATGTATCTTTGCTAATTTAATATTAGGTTACACAAGGTCAAAGCTAGAAGGAGTCATTGACATTCTGGTATATTGACAATAATATATGCTGGTCTGTTCCAATAATGTAATTTAGTATTGTTGGCATAATAATGCAATCTGTGTAACAGTTGATTAAACATCTTCATCAAAAACTAAGACTGCATGGTGGGGATTCATTTAATGTTAATTTAAACATTTGTTACTTTTCTATTATTTTAATATCCTCTCATTAGCTTCTGTTACATTAATTGGCCTTCTTTGCAATAGATGTCCAATTAGTACAGCGTGGACTATTATTGCATGAAAAACCACAACAATATTTGAAGTGTAGAAAAAAATTTTTTTGAAAAATTTTTAAAGCATTTCGATTTTTGTACTCCTAATTTATAGTGAACAAGCCTTTGGTGAAGAGACAAAGAGAAGAAAGTATGAACAGCCTCTTTCATTGGGGTCTCAAATGTATACCTTGATAGAGAGACTCTAGGCTCAAGGTCAGGTCCTCCTATTTTGAGGGTTAGAATGCTCAGATCAACAGAAGACTCTACTTAAAAATGTAAGATACTCAATTACTTTTTGATCGCTGTCTTAGAACAGAAATGGCTTAAGGATTACATAATCATAGCAAAGGGATATGGCAGTTATCAAGATCTAATAATCTGAGTAGGGTCTAATAAGAGAATCATATTAACTTTCCCAAATTTGAATTTGTCCTTATTTTTCATCTAGGTTATGTTTTTATTTTGTATAGTCTCATGTCAATGAAGGTTCAATTTTTCTATTATAATCCCTAAAATATTTACTTCTAGTTATTTTCAAAATAATAGGTTTTATCTACATGCCACATCCAATCATGCTGAGTTACTTTAAAAAAAATATTTTATTTTTCTTTATTTGAAAGAGAGAGAGCTGGATTGGGGTGAAGGACAGAGGGAGAGAATCTCAAGCAGACTCCCTGCTGAGCACAGAGGCCAAAGCGGGGCTCAGTGATGTGGGGGTTGATCTCACAACTCATGAGATCATGACCTGAGATAGAATCAAGAGTTAGATGCTCAACCAGCTGAGCCACCCAGATATCTCTAGTCTGAGTTACTTTTGAATAGAAAGGCTTTGTGGTGTGGTTCAGGAATGCTATGTGGGACATCTATTTTTGCTGGCAGGAATTCCCTCTGATATCATGGTCCTTTTCCTTTTAGGAAATGACCCTCCAATATTATCAGTACCCAGAGCTCTTGGCTTTGACCTATGACCCAGAATTTGTAAATCACACTTCAAAGGGATCACCTATCAAACATAGGCATTTGATCCAATCTAGCCTGGAGAATTTTATTTAGCTTGCGGTATTTGTAAAGATGTTTTCCTTCATTGAGAACGGCCTGAAGTGAAGAGAAGTTTGAATTTTTTTCTTCTCTTTGGAAAGATGTGTTAGTGAACAACTGCCCATATGACAGTATTATCACAATTATTGTGGTTTACAATAATTAGTGTGGTTTACAACAAACTTACAAAATCTCATATTTTCTGTGCGTTTTAGCATGACTCGGTTAGGTCCTTTCTTTTGGGTTCTTACAGGGCTACAATTATGATAATGATCAGGATTGCAGTCTCACCTGAAGCATAGCTAGGGCAGAATTCATTTCTGAGCTCATAAGGTTGTTGCCAGAAAATAGAATCCACAGATTATTTATTATGGAGTCAGTGTTGGGGATGCTTTAATAGGCTAAAATGGGGTCTTAGGGTGATATCATGAAAAGAAAGTAAAAAACACAAAAGCATTAATGTAGCTCATCCAGCCTAGCCCTTCAGACCTCTGGCTAAAAGTTAAGATGGTTGTTTCAGTGTGACCAGATTTCACACAGAATTTTAAAAGGCAGTTCTGGAGTATTTAGTCACATGTTAATTAAGCCTTAGTAAAGAGGAAGAGAGTACGTCACAAGGATCCATATTTCACAGCTATTTTGGAACATACCATTCAAGGACTTTCCATAAAGTATAGGTAAAGAGAAACAGAATATATAAAAAGCCTCACTTGTGTTCACTTTTTAAAAACTCTTCGTATCATTAAGTGCTTTCTCTCTATATTTAGATATACAGTGATGCCCGCAAATTGTGCTGGAGCTCTTTCAGAGTCAGCATTTAGGAGCTCAGCATGAAGTTCTCACATGCTTTGGTCTTATCTCCCAAGCTACAATGTGGGTGCTGTCTCAGGTTAAGTTCTTTAAAAGCAGAGGTTAGGGAAGAAACTCTTGTGAAAGAATTTACTGAGAAGTACTCTCAGTAGAAGGGAAGAAGAGAAAAGACAGAAGAAAGTTAAGCAATGTTGTGCTCTGGAGTAGAAATTGCACTACAAATTGGTGCCATCTGGAGAAGAAGCCGTACATTTTGTAACCCCATAGTAGTCAATCTTTGGTTGCTGGCTAATAGGTGTTGTGATGTAAACAGTTCTCTGGAATGGAAGAAGGGGGAACTGTGAGTCTTAGCAGCCAACATACATAGCCATGGGGGGAATGGGTGCACCTACTTGGGCAAAGTGATCTAACATCACCTAGTACAGGTAAACATTACTTATTTTTATTATAGTAGCTATCAATTTGTCTTCTTAGCTTCTGGGGGTAAATAGGAACATGATTGCTTCCTGTTATGTGTATGGTATTCTAGATCAAAGTAAAAGGGAGATTTTGTACGCAGAAGACTCCATGCAAACCTACAAATAAAGTGAAGGGCAATTGGATGAAAAAAAATGCCTAATATCATGCAATTGAATTTTCATAGGCAAATTATATACAGTTAGATATTAATGCATTCTAAAAATCTGGATTACATAATTAAACATAATTAAAGCTTAGAATATAAATTAGCTTGACAGTGGTGAGAGATTATGTATTGGACAGTGAGAGGCTGTAAGAGAGAAAAGATAGTGGTCATAGAGGAGAGAGACACACACACCGAGAGCAGGAAAGAGAGAGAGGGCCAGAGAGAGAGACATTGAAAAAATAGTTCAAGAGTAAATCGAGGGGCGCCTGGGTGGCTCAGTGGTTTGGGCTGCTGCCTTCGGCTCGGGTCATGATCTCAGGGTCCTGGGATCGAGCCCCGCATCGGGAAGCCTGCTAGCCTCTCTCTCTCTCTCTCTGCCTGCCTCTCTGCCTACTTGTGATCTCTGTCTGTCAAATAAATAAATAAAATCTTAAAAAAAAAAAAAAGGAGTAAATCGAGTGATGGCAGTGAGCAAAAGGCTTAAGGCAAATCACAAAGAAATTGAAAAATCAATTCTTGTGTAATTGAATTGACTATGGACAGGTAAATGGTATAGAAAAGAGTAAGATAGACAACAGGGAGTTTTCTTCATCACAATCTCTGATTATCAACTGCTGCCATTTACCTCCCAGTCCTCACCCATATATTTCTCTCTAGCCTTGTCTTACCTTACCTTTTGCATATGCTCATCTCTTTACCTTGAACATTTTTTCTTCCTACCCGATTCTTATCTTAGACAGCTCCTCCTTCATAAAATTATATTTCAGCTTGGAAAGGAGCAGTTGTTTTTAGAGACTTCCCTGATCATTTAAGTTCTGGTTAGGGGTGATTCTCTTGTGTGATTCCCTAGCACGGTATACAGACCAACACAACCTATTTTCAGACTGTATTTTCACAGCACATTGATGAATCTGGATTATTGTTCTGTAAAACAGAAAGCATCACTTTTCAGTTTACCTGTGCCTAATACAGAGGCAAGCATATAATTTTATACTTAATTTGTGTGTGGACTATTAGTTAATGGTCAAATTAACTCAACTGTATTATTTAATTGTGTACATCAGGATAGGAATTTTTCCCATTTTTTATTCATAAAGTGTTAGCAAAATTACAATTATTATACAGATTTGGATATTTTAGATCATTCGAGTCAAACAAAAATAATCATCTCAAGCCTTTCGTAGAAATAGACAAACATGGAAACAGAGAGGCAAAATTAGAGGGGCATAGAGAATTTATAGAGATATAAAGAGTAAAAGAGACATCTAAAAAAAAGATTAAAAGAATGCATTTGATATTGAGGGGAAAATACGGAAGATTTAGAGAAAAATTCAGAAGCAGAGCCAAATACATAGTCACAAGAAAAGCTGATTAAAAAGAAGCTAATTAGAGTGAGATAAGTAATATTGATAATCACAGTTGTCAGTCTCCTTGGTATTCGAAAGCCAAACAACTGCTTTATCTTTATTAAGATACCCAGAAGGCCTGATTCATTCCAGTATTTCAGAGATATCTTGGAATTAAGATTTAATAAATTATTCTGAACATTTTCCCATCAAGTCAAATTTGGTTTCAGGGTTTATGTGAGTAGGTATAATTTATAATTAAAACGAAAATAATGGAAAATATCTTTAGACATGAAGAAAATTACCACTATTAATAGTTCTTTAATTTCCAAAGGCTTCATGCTGGATGATATGGCCATAGAGTCTAACTAGAGTCTAACATTACAAATGTTTACAAATGTTTAACAACTGGTTCTGAGGGAAGGGAGAAGAAGGGCCTGATTTGTACCATTTGCTAAATTCTATGATGGAAATATTCCTACCATGGCTAATTTCAAGATATCAGAGTATCACCAAGTATGGATCTTGGGAGAAATGTGTCTGTTTAGTTCTCATGGCATACAATGGCCGATAACCCACTTTTTCATACTTAGTAAGACTAGAATAATAGTAATTACCAATATGATCTCTACCTGTATAAGTCAGCATTTTTTTCAGCTGCAAGTGGCATAAATTCAACTTAAATTAGCTTCATTTGGTTCTTAAACTCATTGTTCCTTCTTCACGTGACAGAGAGCGCTAAATGTAAGGCTGGTTTTGTCATCTTGAGACCGAGGGGTTCAAGAGATGCCAGCTTTCATGAAAGATTTCTTTCCTCCATCCTTTTTTTCTCTGTGATGGCTGTTTTCAGGGGGCTTTTCTGTAGTAGACAGACTCTAGGGTAGTCCCCATGATTGCTGTCTCCTTATGTTCATACTCTTCTCTGATTCTGTCCTGATCCTTTAAAAATGAAACATCCCTGCATTCAGAAAGCATAGGTCTGATAATGGAGGCAGATACACATGTCAGTATGCTCAAGTACAAAACCATAAATTCCAGACAAGGAGAAAAAAGATGTTAACCCTCAGTAGTTTTCTTTTTCTTTTTCTTTTTTTTTTTTTAAAGATTTTATTTATTTGACAGAGAGAGATCACAAGTAGGCAGAGAGGCAGGCAGAGAGAGAGAGAGAGGAGGAAGCAGGCTCCCCACTGAGCAGAGAGCCCGATGCGGGACTCGATCCCAGGACCCTGAGATCATGACCCGAGCCGAAGGCAGCGGCTTAACCCACTGAGCCACCCAGGTGCCCCAGTTTTATTTTTCTTATATATATTAAAAGATTACCAAAATATATGATCAATTCTTTAAAATAGTGGCAATATTTTATCATTTTTCCTTTGTGACTATATAAATGTGGATGAAAATAGAAAATCCCATCATTATGATATTTCCCATCATTATGATATATGATAACTCATAAGGTGCCCTGATTTTGCTACTGTCCTATT
Organism: Mustela nigripes; assembly: GCF_022355385.1. Classification (NCBI taxonomy): domain Eukaryota; kingdom Metazoa; phylum Chordata; class Mammalia; order Carnivora; family Mustelidae; genus Mustela; species Mustela nigripes. Next base: position 169,587,137 of record NC_081559.1, read on the forward strand.
ACCAAAAAACACATCTTTGTTCTAGAGTCACATTTTCTGATTTGGATGGCTGACTTCTTTTGTCAAGAATATCTATCATTAACAGTAAGCCATAGAGCTAGAAAAAATAAAATGATACCCAACTTATTTCATAAAAATTTTATCTACTTCTCTTCTGATATTTCTCTTTGAAGTCAGAACTTCCCGTGCTTATAAGTGCTGTCTTCTTTTCTGGTTTTTGCAAACTGGTTGTGAATGCTTTCATTTAGACTAGATGACTTATGCCTGTATGGTTAATAGCTCAAAAATTTTAATGTGTTGCTAAATTCTATCTAAGATAATATAACCTTTTAAGCAATTACCTATGATGATACTCTAAAGTGTCTAAAATGTAAGTAAAACCAATTTTGGTGTTTTTTCTTCTTTGTGATGTGTTTTGAATTCTATTCTAACTCTGTTGCAATGATATTTGGTTATACAGAATGACGCTGTTAAAAATAAAGCATGGATTTGCACTCAATGATAAAGTTTTCAGCTTTCACCTAGTGGGAAGTTCTAGGGCTAATGTATTCAGTTTTGGAGAGGAATAAAAATGTTTCCCAGATTTCAGTGAGGTTACATCGAGAAATAATAATATGTTACCATATAATTTTTCCAAGTAGACTGAGTTCACCTTGATGTTACTTTGCACTGTTGGTAATAAAAGAAAAATAACTCAGCTTGTATCAGTCATTTTTCACTTCTGTGAATGCTTAAACGTTTATTCAAATATGGCTGTTCTGAATTTCTAATTGAAACTGGTGACAAGGGCCTTCAGCTCTTGCCCTTTAATATTTAACGTAAGTACTTGTGGTTCCCAAACCCTGGCATCCACAGGGCTTACATTTCAGTGACAAATAAAATTTCAAAATACCTGTTGAAGAAAAACAAAGAGTGAAGAGAGAAATAAACAGAAATGGTCTCTTAAAACTTCATTTTTAATAACCTAGTATAGCAGTTGAATTTTGTTTGGACCACTGTGTATTTTTTTTAAAGCCTACAAAAGCTTCGATGTTTATAACATTTGAGTAACAATTCCCCATTGATCTTCAGCATTTCTGCACATCTTTTTAGCAAGGCACTGAATGCTCCTTGTTCTTATATTCTGGAATGTATGTGTGGAAACCCATCTTGAAAGATATAGTATCTCCTCCTGGAACAAAGGGCAGATATGTGTACTGTCTAGTATATCAAGACAATGCTTTCCTCCAGAACAAAGGGCAAACATGCTTATTGGCCATTGTAAAATATTCTAGTTCCCTAAACTTGAGTTCCTCTATCATAACCCAGCCTACTGCCTGTGTAGCTATCTGATTCACTTCACACAGCCATGTGGCACTTGTGGCTTAGGGAAACAGCACTGGAATGTTGATACTCTAGCTGTTGCTAGTGTAAGCTATTGCTCTGTGTAAGCTATCTCTACACGCAGCGTGGGGCTTGAACGCACAACCCTGAGATCAGGAGTTTCATGCTCTACCAGCTGAGCTAGCCAGGTGCCCCTACTACCTCCGTGTAATAATCCAGCCTCATCTCTGACCCAGGAGCTTGTGTCTTCTATCAGCAACCATAAAATTGTGGCAGTCGAACTTCCTAGCTTCAGGTAAGGTAAAATCTCAGACACTTAATAGTTCTTGACAATAGACTAATTACTGCCTCGTAAAGCTGACAACTAAGACATTCTAAAACTCTCAATAGTAGTCACCTTTACTAAATACATTTGTTTGTATTGTATATTATACAGGCAAGTCTCTGGAAACTTGGGCTTGATTTTGTGATATTGATATACCAGGGCCAGAGTGCCACAGACATTCTGTTCGGATTAGTTCTGCAAATTTTAGTAGAATTGTAGCCCTCTGGAGGTATTTATTAAGCCTAATTTTATTGCCTATACGTACTAGAACTGATGGGCTTCACCAGAAATTCTATTTAGATTTTTTTAATTAGACATTGCTTTTTAGAACAGTTTTAGGTTTACAGCAAAAGTGAGCTGCAGATACAAAGATTTTCCATAAACCCCGCCCCTCACATATACACACTCTCCCCCTCTATCAACATCCCGCACCTGAGTGGTAGTTTTGTTACAGTGGATGACATTGACACGTCAGTATCACCCAAAGTCCATAGTTCACATTACGGTTCACTTTTGGTGTTACAAATTCTATGGGGTTCGGACAAATGTACAATAGTATGTATATATCATTGTAATATCATTCAGAATAGTTTTGCTGCCCTAAAATTTCTCTGTGCTCTGACTCTTGATCCCTCTCTCTGCACAAATCCCTGGTAGCCACAGATCTGTTTACCATCTCCAGAGTTTCATTTTTTTCCCAAAATGTCATATAGTTGGAAACATATGCTATGTAGTCTTTTGAAGTTGGCTTCTTTCAATTAGTAATATACATTTTGCTTTTTTCCATATTTGATAACTCACTTCTCTTCAATGCCAAATAGTATTCTATTGTCTGGATGTACCACAGTTTATTTATTCACTGACCAACCGAAGAACATCTTGATTCCTTCCAAGTTTTAGCAATTATGAATAAAGCTGCTGTAAAAATCTGTGTGCAGGTTTGTGTGTAGACATGTTTTCAACTACTTTGGGTAAATACCAAGCAGTGTGATTGTTGGATTATATGGTAAGAGTACGTTTCATTTAGTAAGAAACTTTTAAACTCCTTCATAAAGTGGCGGTGGCCATTTTGCATTCTCATCAGCAATGAATAAGAGTTCCTATTACTAACTATGTCCTTGTTAGCATTTGATGTTGTTGGTATTTTGGATTTTGGCCATTGTGATATGTGTACAGTGATATTTAATTGTTTTAATTTGCAAGTTCCTGATAACATATGAGGTAGAGCATCTTGGCAATCTGTATATCTTCTTTGGTGAGGAATGTATTCAGATCTTCTAAATCAGGTTTTTCTTTTCTTTTTTTTTTCCACTGTTGAAGTCTAAGAGTTCTTTGCATGTTTTGGACAACTGTCCTTATCAAGCATATCTTTTGCAAATATTTTTGTCCAGTTTGTGGCTTGTCTTTTTATTCTCTTGATAGATTTTCTATGTAGGGATTTTACATTTGAGTATATATGGATACAGTCAACTGAAGTTTAGAAAATTAAGACAACCATATTTATTTATTGTCATTAAAATATTTAATCAGATAAAGCTGTTGATCTCTTCTAGTTTTAATAGTCTCTTTTGATTCTTTTAGAAAAAATTTTAAAACTCTATAGATGTCTCATATAACAAGTTATTTTCACATGAATCCTGGATTTTGGATTTGACTAATGTTCTTTGAGGCCAATATATATATAATTAAATTAAGTCTACATCCTAAAGGAAATTACAGTGGGAAGACATACATGTTAAAACCAGAAGGATAGCTAAGGAATCAAGCAGTAGCATGAGCCAAGCAAGTCAGGTTTGTGAGGAACAATTGGAAGTGTTCACAGAGTGGTGAGTACAAAGTGCTCTAAGTACAAAGCATCAGATACTGCTGGGCAGAGATAATTGTTTCTGTATAGTAACAAGTCTTTTTAGTTTCAAGAAGCCAGAGACCTAGACTTTGGTGTAATCATTTTAAACTTTAGCATGAGAAAATATGGTGTGGACCAAACAAATCTGTGAACCTGACTGGTCCCTTTAGCCACATTTAACAGCTTCTGTTTAAAAAACAATTGCAAAATAATACACTATGTACTATAATGGAGGTATATACAAGTGTGTGGTAGTATTGGAAAAGTTACATTAAAAAGATGATCTCTGAAGCAGTCATCCTTGGAAGGATGAATAGGACCACTCCTTAGCATTGCTAAATGAAGCAAAGAAAAAACATATGACAAGCATGGAAGCTTGAAAATGTTTTCCATGTTTCAGAAACTATTTATGGTTATATGGGATATTGATAATGGGATGTGGAGAGTGGTAGATGTGCTTTAACAGGTTGGAGGGCCAATTCATGAAAACCCTTGTATGCCATGCTTAAAAGCACATTCTCTAAGTGAAGAGACGATATTATATTGTGCTGAGTAAGAGTGTGCAGTTCTGCTTTGTATTTTAGAAATAGCACTGGTTGTTTTGTTGAAGATTAAATGGAAGTGGATCCAACTGAAAAACAATTTCCTCTGAAGGAGAAGGGAATGGGAACCAGTATCCAGGTGACTGGATTAGGTTTAGAGAGTAGGAGGAGCTAATTCATGCATTTGATATAAAATAAGTTCTTCATATGAAGGGATTATTTTGCTTTACAGATCTATTTTAAAATTATATTTTATTATTTTTCCTCATGTGTATTAAACTGGTTCTCAGGGGTACACATTAAAGACTTGCTAGAGTTAAAGTGGAAAATATGTAAAGATGCTTTTAGTAACATATTTAAAAAGTATTTTCGGAAGTGCTGGTCCTCCAAAGGGATGACCTAATATCACTCAGATCGTTGGGAATCACCCCCTCTTTGATCTCTACTTTCCTCAATGTCTGCTAGATTCTCAGTTGCCAAATAATGGCCATTAGCTTCTGCAGGCTAAAAAGAATTCTACTGTCCTAAAAACCCCAGGGTAAGAATTTTTTTTTTTCTCAGTAGCACTGAGAGATGATCGGTGTGAATCTTTATTAAACCAACTTGAACCACATATCTATACTTGAAACAAATTCTTCTACTAGGGCTCATATCGGTTAGTCCTGGGCCATATGACAGGTTAAGGTCAGCTGTATTGAAATAACATGGATTTAGATTGGAACTTAGGCCAGATCCCCAAAGAAATAGCAGGAGATGCTTATTAAAGAAGGGAAATGATTATTAAGCAAAACAATGACAACAACAAACCTGATGAAAATATATACCAAAAAAAAAAAAAACCAATAACATCTGTTCAATACAAAAACAAAAATTTTAACCAATTGCTTTATGTCAACAGAATTCAATAACACATGGGTTTCATTGAATTAATTTCTTTATGTTTTATAACAAAATAAAAAGTTGCTTACCATTTGGATACAACGAAATATTTAATCAGCAAGTTTGCTTAAAATTAGTTCATTGTATTAACAATAGAGAATTAATTAAAACTAACAATAATATGTATAAAATCCTATATTACTTGGAATCTGCTTGAAATTTGATGTCATTTACTTTAGAATAATTTATTCAACGCCATTGAGACCTATAAAGAGAAAGACCTTTGAGACCTATAAAGAGAAATAAAGACCTGAAAAACTAACAAGATCTCAGTTTTGGCCTGAGAATTCTTATTCATTAGACTTCAAGAGCCAATAGAAGTTTTCTTATATTTGAAAATGTACTTCAAAATTTATTTCTATTTACATTATATATTCAAAAATTTATGTACCATTATGTAGTATCAGTGACTATGTCAAATACAAGGTTGATGAACTAAGAGAAATGGGCTAATATCTGAGGGGAGTTTTTTAGAAGATTTCTTAATTCAAAATGTGTTACTGTAATAAATCCTCTGTGGAGTCTGATTAGTGGGCCTGTTCAACATAAAATCTTCCCATAAGTCAATATCCAGTTTGTTTTTGCATTTCACCTTTAATAATAGCTTCACTGACATTTACATGACTATTAAAGTTTATTTTGCTTTTCCCATCTAAGGGTAGAATAATTCCTTAAGTCGAAAACAAGAAATAATATAATTAATTGTATACTTTTAAACATTTGCAACTTGTCTCTTACTGATCTGATTAAATTATATAAAAGAGCCTATTTATAGAAAGTTGATGCTCATAAAAACATGGGACACATTAACGGTGGCAGCCATGATTCCTATTAATCCTGCTTTAAAGCTTCTCTAAATCGGGAGTTAAGGAGCCCATCTTTTCTAATGTGATAGATTTCTATCCTCTTTGTAGTACGGGGTTGAAGCACTACATATATTTCACAAGTTGATGATGTGACTGTTTTTCTGAGACCTCTCTGCTTTGCATCATTTTATCCTGATTTTTATTACATTATTTATCTTTATTAGTATTAGTCCTACTGATGACAGAAACTTGCTTAATTCAAGGAGTAACTTAACTTTATTTATTGAATGACTCTAGGAAGTATAATTAACACAAATTAAATGTTTTCCTGTTCTCAATAACTTTTAATCTGAGGCAGAAGAAAAAAAGGAGAGTGTACATGTTGGGTACATAAAAAACAGGTGCAATCAAATGTAAGATAGATATTTTATTTTTCATTACTAACATTCTTATTATGTCATGTTAGCTTTTGAGTGAGAGAATAAATGAAAGTTGTAGGAATTAGTAAAATAATACCTAGTAGCATGTGATTGTGAGTGGAAGAGTGCAATAGGAAACATCTCTAAAGGAAATAACTCTAAAAATTTATAGAAAGTACGTCTAGCTAAAGCTGTAAACAGTGAAATAAATTTCCACATGCTGTAGGTTATACAACCCATGATTTTAGGTTCCAGTTGCAAGGCAAATGATTAAAACTAAAAATTTCCAAAGAAATTTTAATGGAGTATGAATCTTTTTAATGGGCTGAATTGAGGGGTTTGGAACACTGAATAGCAGGACATTCTACATATATAAATGCAACCAGTATGAGGTTTCCTAAATATTCTCTGGGGAGAAATAAAGCTGTGACAGAGTGTTGCCCTTTAGTCATTAATGTAATACTTCAAAATGTGCAGGTATTTGGTTTTCTAAGCAATCAATGAATATTTCAGCAGTGGTCTAAGAATTTTGCCTCTGGGTGGCTCTTAACAGTGTTTTATGTGACATGATTGGCTATTGTCTTAGAAAAGAGATTAAAAATCACAAGAACATTGTGGATATTTTCCAGTCCAGTTGGCTTTTAGGCTTTATTCCATGTAAGGCTTATTTCAAAGGTCTTTGAGGAAAAAAAAAATCACAAAGGCAGAGCCTGTTCAGTAAGGTTTAGCAGTAGTTAAGACTTCATTCTGTGTATTCTGCTCTTTTTGGCTCTAGCCCCAGGATTATTCTGAGGGAAGAGAAAAGACTGATTTTGTGAGATGGTGAAATTGCAATTATTTTTTTTTATTACTTGCTTTTTCTTTCTTTTAGCAAAGTCCATATGCATTTTAGCTCTGTTGCAAGTAGCAGTGCACTTCCATAGTGTTTTTTTCCTTTTGTGCACATGAAAATATATTAGCATAATATTTTAAGAGTACTTAACCTTCGACACAGAAATTACTTTTTCACTGCAGTTCCCAGCATTTGTCATAAAATTTTCAGATCATTTCTCCATTCCTTCTTCCTCAAATATATCTTAAAGTTGTTTTATTGTGCTAAAATACACATAAGGTAAAATTTACTATTTTAACCATTTAAGCGTACAGGTCAGAGGTATTAAATACATTTGTAAGGTCGTACTATCATAACCACCTAACATCTTCAGATGGATGCAGAAAAAGCTCTTACATAACTAAAACTCTGCACCCAACAAATAATAACTTCCCATTTTCCTCCTTCCCTTAGTTTCTTATAACCCACATTCTACTTTCTCTCTCTCTGTGATTTTGACTACTCTAGGTACTTCATGTAAGTGAAATCGCATATTATTTGTCTCTTTGGGAATGGCTTATTTCACTTAGCATAATGTCCACAAGTTTCATCCATGTCATAGTACATGTCAGAATTTTCTTTTTAAGGCTGGATAATATTCCATTGTATATGTAGACCATATTTTGTTTATCCATTCATCTATCATCATTCATGTTGTTTCAGTTTCTTGGCTTATCCATTCATCTATTGATGATGGAGCCTTGGATTGCTCCCATAATTTAACTGTTGTGAATAACAGGTTCATTTAGATAAATACCCAGAAGTGAGATTGTTAGATCATATGTTAATTCAATTTTTACATTTTTGAGGTTTTCCACAGGAGCTATATTATTTTACTTTCCTAGCAACAGTGCACAAGGTTCTAATCTCTCCACATCCCTGCAACACTTATTATTTTCTGTTTGTTTTTTAACAGTAATTATCCTTATGGGTATGAGGTGGTATCTCATTGTAATTTTTATTTGCATGTCCCTAATGATCAGTGATTTTGAGCATTTTTCATGTGCTTATTGGCCATTCATATACCTTCTTTAGAGAAATGTCAGTTCAGCTCCTTTGCCCACTTTTAAATTGGGTTGTTTGTTTCTGTTGAAATGAATTTTAGGAGTTCTCTCTATCATTTGGTTATTAATCCCCTATGACATATATGGTTTTCAAATATTTTCTCTCATTTGGTGAGTTACCCTTTTACTATGGTGATAATATCTTTTGATGCTCAAAGTTTTAAAATTTCCATGAGGTCCAGTTTCTCTGTTCTTTTATTGCCTGTGATCTTGGTGTTATTTCCAAGAAACCATTGCCATGAGGTTTTTGCCTTATGTTTTAATTTTAAGAGTTTTACAGTTTTTGTTCTTGCATTTAGGCCTTTGATACCTTTTGAGTTAGTTTCTGTTTATGTTTTAAGTAATGATACGACTTCATTCTTCACATGTGAATACCTGGTTTTCCCGGAATCATTTGTTGAAGGCTGTCTTCTTCCCATTGAACGGTCTTGCACACTTGTCAGAAATCAGCTGAAACTTTATTTCTGGGATATCTATTCTATATTATTGGTTTATATGTCAGTGTTTATGCCACTACCATGCTCTTTTGATCATTATAGCTTTATTCTTAGTTTTAAAATTAGGAAATGTAAAATCTCCAACTTCTAAATCCACTGGAATTCACTACTCCCAGAGGGTAGGTGCGTGGAACAATTTTCTCTCTTTCTGCACCTCTGAGATCAGAAGCAGCAATCAGAAATCATAGTACAAATCCCTAGTATTTGGAGGATAGTTTTTGTTTGTTTTTTTGTTTTTTTGTTTTTGCCCAATTTGGCTTTCACAAGCTGCATGCAAACTGCTCTAGAATGCATGCCTGCCATGGGGATGGGAGTTGGTAGATCGGTAGCTCCTACTGTGCTAAGTTAGGTAAAGTTGACCTAAAGCAGCCACACTTTACTGTCCAAGCCTTCTCTTGGAAGTTAGTAAGCCTTCAGTAGACCTCAAAGGTCCAAAACAGTTACATCTGACTCTGTCAGTGTAATTGTTGTCTAGGTGGAGAGAGAGTTTCCTAGTACTTCCAACACTATCATCCTGGAATCCTTTCAAATACATCTTTGAGACTGCAATTGAAAGGGCCTCTGTGAAATATGGTAGCAAACTGGTTTCTTTTGATGAAATGAAGTTAAGCTGGTGAGGTGGAAGAGGCTCAGTTATGTTGTTTCAGTCTCTCCCTTCAGGTGTAGCCTGGAGTAAACCTATGAACAGTTTTCTCACCAAATGGGGGTAACAGTAGCACTCAATTCACAGAGACCTTGTGTGTAATAAATAAGATAATGTTGTAAAGACACAGGTACTCAAAAATGGAGGAGTTGTGGTCCCATCTTATAAGGTATCATCCAGAGAAGAAAATGTTCTTGTGTCCAACTGATTATTTATAGACAACCCTCATTCCCAGATGAATTCAGACAATCTCAATCAATTGAATTGCCAGTGACTCCCAGAGCACCACCCTCTCAAAAGATGATATTAGAGTTGTGAAAAATGAATGTTCTCGGGCGCCTGGGTGGCTCAGTTGGTAGAGCAACTGCCTTCGGCTCAGGTCAAGGTCCTGGAGTCTCGGGATCGAGTCCCGCATGCGGCTCCCAGCTCCAGGGGGAGTCTGCTTCTCCCTCTGACCTTCTCACCTCTCATGTCCTCTCTCACTGTCTCTCTCTCAAATAAATAAATAAAATTAAAAAAAAAATGAATGTTCTCCCTTGTGTCCCTTATGTTCTAGTTATGCACAGAATAAAAACACAAAACCCTATATTCTAGCTTAAACAGCATTTCTGTAGCTACCTCAATCAAAAATAAACTCAGTGTCATAAGAACCAAGGGAGTTGGAGATAATATTATATTTCATGAAATGAAGTCAAAGTGATTTTCTAAGGTCTAAAAATAGTGAGTTTCTTTTTGGTGTGTCCTCATGGGTTTGCTACAAACTTTGTAAAATGTCAAGACATGACATTGTAGTAGAATAGATTTCCAAACCAGTAAGCACCAAATTTACTACACATATGATCTCTTTCATTTCTAAAACAATTTTGTGAAATAAATACAAGAAATGCAGGTGAACTATATTACAAAATGTAGAACTTATTCAAGTACTGATTTTGAAGATCATATGACAATCTTGATAACTAAATTCAAAGGATTTGTTAAAGTCACAAGATCAAATGGCAAATTATACAATGTTTATGTAAAAAAATGTATCTTGAATTTTGTCACTCCAGTCATTACTAGTGTTAGCCACCCCAAATAATTCTCACTTGATATTTCCTCTAAGAGATTTACAGTGCTTATATTTCCTTGCATATAAGAGTCACTAACCATAATTTTGGGCAGAAAAGCTAAAAAGCATTTTGGTGAACTCAAAAGCTTTGGCTTGACTGGGAAGAGCAGAATACTAGGAGAATGTGTTTTCCAAAAATGTTAAAGTTCTGCTGTAAATGTTCATATTATGGTTATTTTTGACAGATTTCTGGTGAATTCTTCATAGGGAATCAAACGGGGAGAATGTGTATGTTCCTAGTTAGACTCAAAAATTTAAAAATGCTCAGATGATAGCACTCAGAAAAATCTTCACACTCTCAAAAATAGGGATAACCTCTAAAGCAAATGAAAACAAAAACAGGAATCAAGAAGACAGTTTTTATCTTAGAGAGTGTGAGCCTCTTGCAAATCCTTAGAGACTTACTGCTGCTGTCAGACTTTTAGCTCAGGGAGAAGCGGGTAAAAATAAATGCATTAACTGGATGGAGAATTGAGTTGCTTATGTTCCCACACAGGTAAAAAGCGTATCCCTTACTTAATCTAAAATGGTCAGACCTCATATAATTTGATTCTTTTTTTCAAAATGTATACTTTCATCTTATGAAGTGACCATTTTTTATATATTCCTCTTTTTATACCCAAATCCCTTCAATATGCCTGTTGACAATAATAAATACTCCCATGCAAGTACATCAAGGGTGTTGTTGGAACTTGGTTGATTTAAAAGTTAATTCACCCTGAATTACTAGAGTTTGACTTGAACCTTGAAAGATGAGTAGGGGTTTGTCAGATGCACAAAGAGTAAAAGAGATTTACACAGAGGATGTTGCAAATGTTCAGACCTAAAGATACCAACAAGCTGGGTGGGTGTGTAGGAGGACCATATAATTTGTCATCCAAATTGAAATGCGTTTGAGAGTAAAAGAGGACACTACCAATTAAAATTACATTACTTTTTGAATGCTAATTGACCCACAAATGTAATTTAATAAGTTGATAGACATACATAGTAATTCTAAAAAAATTTACTTTCAAAAATAATTTTTCTAAAAATTAAGCAATACATTGTATACTAAAGAGTATTTTAAAATTTTCTCTTCATTATTGATTATCTGAGTATGAAATTCAATAGAAATAGAATGATTATTTTTGGTGCATCTTAATGACCAAAAGTATGTTCTTATTATTTCATAAAATAACCTGAAATTCTAATTGATTGCATCTTACATCTAACACATTTCAAATTGTTGATAATTTAAATTGATTCTTCTAAGTAATAGTTAAAAAATTTAAAATATATCAAATGGGCAAGTTTACTTTTTTGTTAAAAAGTTCCAAGAATTTTAAGACACTTGAATATTCATGTAACCACCAATACAGAGTTAGATTTGTTCTGTCCCCTCAGAAGTTCCCTTTGCTTTTCCTTTGTAGTCACACCTTCCCTCTAATTCTAACTCCTGATAACCACTGTTGCCCCTTTCTTACTACAGTTTTGTCTCTTTGAAAAAAATACTCTTTCATAATGCATAACTTAATAGTAAAGATATAAATATTTTACATGAAATGCTGTCAGGGTTACTATCTTTTTGTCTCCATTGAGAATACCTTTATGTGAATTCTTTTTTTAATACAAAATTCTGAAGTTAATATGTCTGTATGATTTTTTTGATGATTCTAGAAATTTACATGCTGCAAGTGTTGTAGGTTTTTGCAATGCCATATTACCCCAAAGCAGAATATAAATTTAAACAACAGAAAGTAGGAGCCTCAATAAGAGATTCCTTCTGTAATTCAAGATATTTCTAAGCACAATTATAGATTTGAAAATTAAGTCCCTTATACTAGTTGAATTCTATCATTTACTTTTCTGTTGCTCACTCCCATTCATTGATACATATAAGTTTTAAAGTTTTGCTATTACTGAAATGTCTTTTAAGAACTACTTAATAATGCTTCAAAAGCCAATATATTTGGGGACTTCTGGGATAAATGTTTGAGTAGGAGGACTGTAAGCTCACCCCATTCTGTGGATACATCTAGGTAACACCCATGTCAGTGAAAATAACCCAGAAAATGATCTGATGACTGGCAGAACATTCTCTCCAGCTAAATGTAGAGAAGAGGGCATGGCAAAGAGAGCAGGAAGGGCAGAAATGTGACCTCGAAAACTGACCTCGAAAAGGAAGAAGTGTCCCCAGGAAGGAGGGACAGTGTGGGTGTGGGGGCACCCAAGGCATGGGGAAACTGTACAAGGAAGATGAATCTTAGTAACTGTTTTCTTTGAAAACCAGAGGGGCAAAATTTTAATTTCTTATAGTCAGTGGGGCTTAACACCTGGAAATTTAAAAACCAGCAGGCTCAGCTCTAGGAGAGCCCAGAGGGCAAGACGAAATGGAGTCCCTGTCCTTAGAGGGATAGTATAACAAACAACCTTGCTGAGATACAGCACAGAAGTAACAATTTGAAAAATGCCTGGGTTATACAAGAGGGAGATTTGTTTCCAAATCTCAGAGTGTATACTGAAGGGGCAGAGATTGTTGTGAAACATTTCTAAGAACAAAAGATATGGCTGGTGCCATTTCCCTACCCCATTCTCCAGCCTAGACATGTGGACACCTTTGGGAACCAGTGTCGCACCTGCTACATAACTTACTGACAACATGCCCTGCCCTTGTGTTCTTCTACAGACAAGCCCCCCTCCAGCCAGGCCTCAACTCCAGGTCCCTCCCACAAAAGACCTGCATAAACCTTGCTAACACCATGTGTTCTGTCCCCATGTTCTCCTGGGTACCTGCCCAGTCCAACATGCTTTTAGTTAGAGCCCTTTCAAAGCAGTACCATGAGCCTAGTAGTATGTAAGCAGTCCCAACAAGGACCAGGATTGCTCTAAAGTGATCCTCCTGCTTCATGGAGAGGGGAAGATAACTACACATACCACTCTGCTGACAGCCCCAATGGTGGGCTATGGGTAGACATCTGATCTGACTACAGACCCTGTCCACCAACACAAACTTCTCCAGGGAAAACATGGGGTAAATCACCCTAGAATTTAGTGTTATCACATCTCTGCAAACACTAGATCTGACTCAAGTCCAAAGCAGCTAAAGACTGGACCACTAACAACACAGGGTCCAAACCTGACCAGAAGAGGCAAAGAGCACCAGCCATCGGTAATGGATGGCTGGACTAAAAGCAAAAGTGCTTCAGCCATAACAGTAGGGCACATGCAATGCACGTAGGTGACAACTATGGAGCACCAGGTTCTGATAAACAGGGGACACTGCCCTACAGGGTAATACAGGACCCCTTCTTAATAATGCCACTATTTTCATGAGCAGAAGACATAGTTCACTTTCTTAATACATAGAAACAGACACAGAGAGTTAGACAAAATGCGGAGATAGAAAATTGTGTGCCAAATAAAAGAATATGGCAAAATCCCGGCAGGAGAGCTAAATGAAGAAAAGTAATATGCCTAATAGAAACTTTAAAGTAATGGTCATTAGAATATTCACTGGACTTGAGAAAAGAGTGGAGGTCCTCAGTGAAACCCTCAAAGAGTTAGAAAACATTTAAAAAAATCAGAGATGAAGAACTCAATAACTGAAATTAAAAATACACAGTAGAATGGTAGACTAGAGGAAACAGAACAGATCAGCAAATTGGAGGACAAAGTAATGGAAAGCAATCAAGCTGAACAAGTGAGAGAAAAACAATACAAAATACAATACAAAATGATACAAATGTATCATTTTGTACAAATGTATCATTTTGGTACATTAATACATTTTGGTACAAATGTACATTTTGGTACATTAATATCATTTTGGTACAAGTAATACAAAATGAAAATAGACTTAGTGACACCATCAAGTATAATAACATTTGCCTTATAGGGATCCCAGAAGAAGACAGAAAAGGGGACAGAAAATTTTTTTTGCAGAGGTAATAGCCAAAAACTTCCCAAATCTGGGAAAGAAAACAGAAATCCAGATCCAAGAAGTACAGAAAGCCCCAAAGAGAATTGTAAAAGCAGAAAAAGAAGAAAGGAAGTACATGCATGAGAAACTTCCTAAGATTATCAACTGATTTTTCAGCAGAAACTTTGCAGGCCAGAAGAGAGTGTCATGATATATTAAATGCTTTAAAAAAAAAAAAAAACAAAAACAAAAACAAAAAACCTGCAGCCAGGAATACTCTATCCAGCATTCATAATGGAAGGAAAGATCAAGAGTTTCTCAGACAAATAAAAGTTAAAAGAATTCATGACTGTTAAATGACCATTAAACCATCCCTATAAGAAATGTTAGAGGGGACTATTCAAGTGGAAAAGAATGACCATAATTGGCAGTAAGTGCACACCTATCAATAATAGCTTTGAATGTAAATAGACCAAATGCTCCAATCAAAAGACATGAGGTAATGTAATGGATAAATAAGCAAGGCATATCTATATGCTACTTACTAGAGACTCATTTCAGACCTAAAGACACATGCAGATTGAAAGTGAGGGGATGGAGGGTGCCTGGGTGACTCAGATGGTTGAGTGTCTGCCTTTGGTTCAGGTCATGATCCCAGGGTCTTGGGATCAAGTCCCACATCAGGCTCCCTTTTCCTTAGGGAGCCTGCTTCTTCCTCAGCCTCTCTCTCTCCGTGTGTCTCTCATGAATAAATAAATAAAATCTTGAAAAAAAAGTGAGGGGATAGAAAAGCATTTATTATGCAAATGAAAGGAAAAGAAGTTGTATTAGCAATACTTATATTGGACAAAATAGACTTTAAAACAAAGACTGTAACAAGAGACAAAGAAGGACAATATGTAATCATAAAGGAAACAATCCAACAAGAAGATATAGCAAGAGTAACTATGCACCCAACATAGGAGCACTCAAATACATAAAGTAGTTAATAACAAACATAAAAGAAGTAATTGATAGTAATATAATAATAGAGGGGACTTTAACACCCCACTTACAGCAATGGATAGATAGCCAAACAAAAAATCACAAAGAAATGGTGGCCTTGAATGACAAATGACAGATGGATTTAACAGGTATATTCAGAACACTGTATCCTAAAACAGCAGAATACACATTCTTTTCAGGTGCACATGGAATATTCTCCAGAATAGGTCACATATTAGGACGCAAAATAAGTCTAAACAAATTCAAAAAGAGTGGAGCCATACCATGCATCTTTTCCAGTCATAATGCTATGAAACTAGAAATCAACCTCAAGCAAAAATCTAGAAAGAACACAAATGCATGGAGATTAAATAACATGCTACTAAACAATGAATGGGCCAACCAAGAAATCAAAGAAGAAATTAAAAAAAAATAAATGGAGACAAATAAAAATGAAAATGCAATGTCTAAAATCTTTGGGATGCAGAAAAAGCTGTTTTAAGAGGGAAGTTTATAGCAATAAAAGCATACATCAAGAAGCAAGAAAGATCTCAAATAATCCAACCTTATACCTAAAGGAGCTAGAAAAAGAACAAACAAAACCCAAAACCAGTAGAATGAAGGAAATAATAAATACTAGAGCAGAAGTAAACAAATAGGAATAAAAAGAACAATGGAAGAGATGAATGAAACCAGGTGGTAGTTCTTTGAAAAGTTCAACAAAATCGATAAATCATTAGCCAGACTCATCAAAAGAGAGTGGGCAGAGAGAGGGGGAGAGAGAGAGAGAGAGAGAGAGGATTTAAACAAAATCAGAAATGAAATGAAAGAGAAGAAATAACAACTGAAACCACAGATATACAAAGGATTATAAGAGCATATTATGTGAAAAATCATATGCCAACAAATTGGATAACCTAGAAGAAATGGGTAAATTCCTAGAAACATATAACCTCCCAAAATGGAATCAGGAAGAAATAGAAATTTGAACAGACCAGCAATGAAATTACCAGCAATAAAATTAAATTAGTGATAAAAAATTCATAACAAACAAAAGTCCAGGACCAGACATCTCACAGGTGAGTTCTACCAAACATTTAAAGAAGAATTAAGACCTAGTCTTCTCAAACTATTCTAAGAAATAGAAGAGGAGAGAAAGCTTTCAGATTCATTCTATGATGCCACCATTGCCCTGATACCAAAACTAGATAAAGACACTAAAAAAGAGAGAACTACTGGCCAATATCTTTGATAAACATAGATGTAAAAATGCTCAACAAAATACTAGCAAACCAAATCCAACAATACATTAAAAACTTGATTCATCAGAATCAAGTAGAATTCATTCCTGGGGTACAGGGTAGTTAGATATTCACAAATCAATCAACATGATTTATCACATCAACAAGAGAAAAATAAAAACCATATGATCATTTCAATAGATGCAGAGACAACATTCAACAAAATACAACATCCATTAATGATAAAAACCCTCAACATGGTAGGTATAGAGGGAACATATTTCAACATAATAAAAGTCATATGAAAAACCCACAGCTAACATACTCAATGGTGAAAAACTGAGAGCTTTTCCATTGAGATCAGGGACAAGGATGTCTACTTTCACCACTTTTATTCAAGATAGTATGAGAAATTGTAGACAATAAATAGAAGTAAATGGCATGCAAATTGGGAAGGAAGAATTAAAACCTTTGCTATTTGCACATAACATGATATATATATGTGTGTATATATATATATATATATATAGAGAGAGAGAGAGAGAGAGAGACATACCTAAAGACTTCACCAAAAAACAAAACAAAACAAACAAAACAAACCACTAGAATTGATAAGTGAATTCAGTAAGGACTCAGAATACAAAATCAATATACAAAATCCCATTGCATTTCTATACACTAATAATGAAGCAGCAGAAAGAGAAATTAAGATAACGATTTCATTTACAATTGTACCCAAAATAATAAAATAACTAGGGATAAATTTAACCAAGAAGGTGAAAGGCCTGTACTTTGAAAATGTTAAAACATTGATAAAAGAAATTAAAAATGACACAAATGAAAAGATTCCATGTTCATAGATTGGAAGAACAAATACTGTTAAAATGTCCATACTACCCAAAACAATCTACAGATTTATTGTATCGCTATTAAAATAGCAAGAGCATTTTCACAGAACTAGAATAAATAATTATAGAATTTGTATGGAACCACAGAAGACCCTGCATAGACAAAGCATCTTGAAAAAGAAGAACAAAACTGTAGGTATCACAGTCCCAGATTTCAAGTTATACCACAAAGTTGTAGTGATCAAAAGAGTATGATATTGACACGAAAACAGACACATAGATCAGTGGAACAGAATAAAGAGCCTGGAAATAAACCTATGATTATATGGTTAATTAATATTCAACAAAGGAGGCAAGAATATGCATGGGAAAAAGAGTCTCTTCAACACACAGTGTTAGAAAAACTGGACAGCTGCATGCAAATGGATGAATCTGGGAGACTTTTATACATCGTACACAATAATAAACTCGAGAGGAATTAAAGACATAACTGTGAGACCTGAAACCATCAAAATCCTGGAAGAGAGCACAGACAGTAATTTCTCTGATTTTGGCCATTGCAACATGTTTCTAGATATGTCTCCTGAGGCAAAGGAAACGAAAACAAAAATAAATTATTGGACCTATATTGAAATAAGAAGTGTGGAGCCTGACTTGGGGCTCAATTTTATGACCCTGTGATCATGACCTGAGCTGAAATTAAGAGTCAGATGCTTAACTGACTGAGCCACCCAGGCACCCCCAAGAACAAGATCTTAATTCTAGAGACAAACTGATGATTACCAGAGGGGAGGTGGGTAGGAGGAACGGGTGAAATGAATGAATGGGTCAAGAGTGCACTTACCATGATGAGCTCTGAGTAATGCATAGAATTACTGAATCATTATATGGTATGCCTGAAACTAACATAACACTGTACATTAACCATACTAAAATTTGTAAAAATGATTTCATTTATTTATTTGTGAGAGAGCAAGAGAGCAAGTAAGCATAAGTGGGTGGGGAAGGGACAGAGAGAGAGAGACAAGCAGACTCTCCACTGATCAGGGAGCGGGGCTCAGTCCCAGAATCCCAAGATCATGAACTGAGCCAAGGCTAGACACTTAATTGACTGAGACACCCAGTTACCCTGTACTGGAAATTTTTTTTTTTTTTAAGATTTATTTATTTTACAGAGAGAGAGATCACAAGTAGGCAGAGAGGCAGGCACTGAGAGAGGGGGAAGCAGGCTCCCCGCTGACCAGAGAGTCCGATGCGGGGCTCAATCCCAGGACCCTGAGATCATGACCCAAGACAAAGGCAGAGGCTTAACCCACTGAGCCACCCAGGTGCCTCTGTACTGAAGTTAAAAAAAAAAAACAACAACTAATACTTTTGGTGCACCAGTTGACAAACATTTTGGTTAAGATTTTCGGCTGATTTGCATTTGAACAAAATGCAACAAAAATTTAGAAGTCTGATATTAGTAATTAGTGATTGTCACCTGTGTACCAGGAGTGTGCTCAACATGGGGAATATAGTGGTGAAACAGACATAGGTGGTTCCTAAATTCATGGAGCCCTCATTTTAGTAGAGGAAACAGGTAATAAAGTGAACAAATAAACAAATAAATTGTATATTATTATAAATGCAAAATATGAAATAGATTGCATGAAGAAGGAATAATTGATATGTATATTAGATAATTTATTCAGGAAATACCTATTCCTACAATCCTAATTACTGATAAATACACCACGCCTCGGAGAGGTTGACGTTCAACCACTGATAGGTGCTGGGGTTGGAATTCAGATTCAGGTCAACTCAATTTCAAGTTTTCCATTTCCACTGTATTCTGATGGGTGGTCAGAGTAAATGCTGAATAAGTCCCCTTCAAACCCCAAGATGCTGAATTTCATGTGACGTAAGCTTTTGTGAATGCCAGTGATGTAAGATTTTTTTTTTTTTTAATTTGACAGAGAGAAAGAGATCACAAGTAGGCAGAGAGGCAGGCAGAGGGGGAAGCAGGCTCCCTGCTGAGCAGGACTCTGAGATCATGACCTGAGCTGAAGGCAGAGGCTTAACCCACTGAGCCACCCAGGCGCCCAGTGGAATAATCCTAAAACTGCCTCCATACTGATTTTTAAATTATTTTTAATATTATTAGAAAGATTTTCTTAATTAAATACTGCTCAAAAATTAAAATAAAAGACAAGATAAAGCATAGACTATGCAGACAGTGGTAGGATTCTTGATCTATTCACTTGCATTTTTATAATACATTTTCTTTGTATTCAAACACTGCTACTAAAGTTGATATCTGCCAAACTAAAGTGGTTGACTAAAGAGGATGAGGCATTTGATGAAATACTTGCTTCAAAATCACATAGTGTGGGGCGCCTGGGTGATTCAGTGGGTTAAAGCCTCGCCTTCTGCTCAGGTCATGATCCCAGGGTCCTGGGTCTTGGGATCGAGCCCCGAATTGGGCTCTCTGCTCAGCAGGGCGCCTGCTCCCCCTTCCCCTCTGCCTGCCTCTCTGCCTATCTGTGATCTCTCTCTCTTTGTCAAATAAATAAGTAAAATCCTAAAAAAAAAAAAAAAAATCACATAGTGTAATTTCGTTTGAAGAATAGACCTTGTTAGAAAACTTGCAGCAGATAATTTTTGATATGTTCCTCCTAGATTATCTGTAGGATTCCATTAAATAATTACAAGGACTTTAACTGCAAGATACCAAAAGGAGATAGTTATGGATATGAAACATATTCTGAGTTTGCACTCAAATGACCTGAGTTCAAGTTCCAGCTCTCAGCTTCAATTTCCTTTTTTTTTTTTTTAAAGATTTATTTATTTGACAGAGAGAGATCACAAGTAGGCAGAGAGGCAGCCAGAGAGAGAGGAGGAAGCAGGCTCCCCGCTGAGCAGAGAGCCCGATGTGGGGCTCGATCCCAGGACCCTGGGACCATGACCTGAGCCAAAGGCAGAGGCTTTAGCCCACTGAGCCACCCAGGCGCCCCTCAATTTCCTTTTTTATGTGTAACATGGGCGTACCATTGTTGAGTTCACAGGATTGAGGGTTGAAGACCAAAATGCAGTGCTCTGCCTCCAGGGGAGAAATATATCTTGTTATAACACTAATCCTTAAGGAATAATACTTTCTTTGCTCACTCAGTGTTCAGAAATAATTTAATAATTGCTAAATGATGATTTTTCTACATATAGTTAATTTAAGCATGTATATTTCAAATTACATATAACTTTGCATATCCTTTACCTCAACAGTAAATAGCCATTGTGGCAAGTGGAAATTTTTTGGAAACTCTTTTTCATTTTTGCCCTGCTGATTTTCTGTATTGCATGCCATTCCTGCGTCATATCTGTTGAAAATGGACTCATCTTTGTTCTAGGATTTAAGCTACTTCTACGGCCTTCCTTTCTTTATCAGCATTTTTCTAAATTGCATCTTCCACATTTATGCATTTCTATTGCTCTGGCTCTCATTGTCTCTAATTTGGTCCAGAATAGATTTTTGGGAGGCTGCAGCTTTAAGAATGTTTGTTCTCTTTTAATAGTTATTGTACAAAATGCCTACCTTGAAGCCAGGGGTTACATCCTTCTCTAACAGGGGAAAGGTCATCTGGATTGTTTCAGAACTTGGCTGTAAGTGAATAGCTTTCAGGTTGGTCACCACCTGAGAAAGCTTTCCCTGCTGTGTAGAAGTCATTGACTTTAGGACACTTACTGGGCTGCACAACTTGAAGATTTCTCTAGAATGTGCAGTCTGAGATTTATTGTTTAACTGTTTTGAGCCCAACATGTGCAGGCTATGAAAATATTTTATAATCTTCAAACTTCTCATTATGAAAATTTGTTATGAGCTAGGCACTCTTCCATGTGCTGAGAGACACAGCCAGTTAGAGAAATTATATTATCTAATGTTACAAAAAATACCTTTGGAGGGACCTCAAGCTGTTAAGATTATCTTTTAATGACTAAATATTAAAGATCTTACAAATGCTTGATATCAGTGGTTCTCAGGCATGGTCCCCGGACCAGAAGCATCCCCAGCATCACCTAGCAACTTATTAGAAATGCCTACTGAATTAGAAACTTGAGGAGAGGGAATGACTTCCGGGGTGGGGGTAGGTTGACTCCCAGCCATGTGTGTTTAACAAGACCTCCAGGTTACTCTGATGTTGCTACAGTTTGAGACACACTGTTTTGTAACATGCCTGTTACAGAGAAGAAAGTAAGAAGGATGTGATGTGGGGAGTAGAGATAGGAGAAATGAGTTTTGATAACGTAAGAAGAAAATAAGAAAATGGTACACATTTCCACCACAGAAGGAGAGCAACTGGCAGGAACACTTCAGTTAAGGGCCATGAAAAGCCTGGATTTGAGCACCTAAGCAGAGGGTATACGCATGGGGAGAGATATGAACAATAAAAAGAATAAATTTAAGAGCTACTGAAAACTCACTTCACATTGTCGCCATTTGCTCAAAGATGATTGGCGGCTCAGCAGTGCAACACATTGCAGTGTCTACCATGTTTGTGGGCGCCTCAGTACAGTGTGCACTCCAGCAGATGCTGTGGTATCATACAGTCCTTTATCCTGCAATAACTGACATATCCAGTCTGTTGGTTTTATTCTCCCAATGTCAATTCTCCCGATTTTTTTTATTGGTAATTTGTTACAGTGGAGGTGTGATCTGCAGTAATTCACAGGCCACAACTAAAAACAAGATGGGATAACATAACTGCCAAGGAGACTTTAACTTGGTTGGTAGAATTATTCTTTGTAGCTCTCCTGAAAGACATTCTGGTCTCCTTGAATGTTTTTTGCCAGTGATCTGTCTTTTGTCGGTGATCTGCTCAGGGAATATAAGTCAGTATAAGTTTTATTTCATTACTCATGATGAACATCTTTGTGTAAAGGGTTTCTTTATTCAAGTTGCTAAATATTTTCATTATATTCTTGGTTTTTTGGCCAGGTCATATGTTTACAGCTGTTAGCATACACTATATAGAATTTCCTCTGTGAAGTTCTCATTAACTTATATTAGTGTTCAAACCATTAAGTTTGGATTAAGAATATAAAGGGAAAATAAACCAACCCTTTGTTTCATTTTCGATGGTGTATGCTACATTCAGATCTTTCTCTGCCAAAGGCAAAGCCTGCATGGTCATTTATACATTCATTCTTCTCCAATTACTACTTGTAGGAACCTCCACCTACATTTCCAGATTAAATTATGTTATGATGTTGTTAAATAAAAACAAATCATTCTTCATTTAATGGGTGATGCACCTTAGGCACTCTCAATAAATATTAATTAGACCATATTTCATGTAGTTGATTCTCTGAATTAGACACTCTGCATCCAGATAGAACGAATAGTCAGAAGTAATGGTCGGTAGTATGGACAGAGTGCGAAGTATGTGCTTGGATACATTAAAAATGAGGTCACACGGAAGAAGTGGTAAGAGTCAAAGGAAGCATCATAAATCTTAAATCATGAATATGAATTTGGGTAAGAGTCAGGGAAATTTGTAAAGTTGCCCCAATTGGTTAATACACTGTAATTAAACTGAATATATTTTTCTTTCTCTTAATCTTTCATCTTCCCTTTTTTCTCTTTACTTCTATTTACATGCAGATCAATTATAAAAATGCAGTGTATTAACAAGCACTTTGTAAAATTAGAATGTTTAAAAGTTCTTATAATTTTTATTTGATGGCTTTGTAGTCTCAGACAAGTTACTTTATACTTAGGCTTTTCAGTTTTTCCTGTAGTAAAACTTCTGTAAAATTTACTTCAGAGAGGTAATACTTCTCTCTTTGTTCATCATTCAGTAACATCTATTGATTGTCTACCATGTTGCAGGCACTGCAATGTGCAGTGGATGCCATGATCCCCTAATATGTACAAGACACATTTCTAGACACAAAAAGAAAATACATAAGAAGTAAAATAATATCTAAGCCTTCAAAGAACCAAGTATTCTATAGGTACTTGTATTCTCTCCACACTGCTATGATCTAGAAATACTTACAAACCAATGTTAAAGATTGGAGAACTGAGGTTCAAAGATATTAAGTGACTTTTCCTAGGTAACAGCTCTGAGATGGTGGAGGTGGAATACAAATCCAGGAAATTTGGCTTTAAAACTTAGAATCTTGGGGTCCCTGGGTGGCTCAGTGTGTTAAGCCCCTGCCTTTGGCTCTGGTCATGATCTTAGGGTTCTGGGATTGAGCCCTGCATCAGGCTCTCTGCTCAGTGGGGATCCTGCTCCCCCTCCCTGCCTACTTGTGATATCTCTCTCTGTCAAATAAATGAATAAAATCTTATAAAAAATTAAAACCTATAATCTTTTTTTAAAAGATTTTATTTATTTTTTTTGACAGAGAGAGAGAGAGCAAGAGGGTGAGAAAGAGCACACACAAGTAGGCAGAGCAGCAGGCAGAGGAAGAGGAAGAAGCAGGCTCCCTGCCAAGAAGAGATCCCGAGACCCTGGGATCATGACCTGAGCCAAAGGTAGATGCTTAACCAACTGAGACACTCAGGTGCCCCTAAAACTTAGGATCTTAAACCTACTGCCAAACTGTCTCACTCTAAATAGATATTATGGAAGTGTGCTTGTAAATTGTAAATATGTAGTCTCTAGCATTTATATCCTACTTTATTCTAGGGGTGTTCTACTGTTAGGTAAATATAAATAATTAATAGTTCCAGTCCTCTAGTATCTTCCAGTCTCATGGGAAAGATAAAGAAGATAAAATAGTAGAGCCATGTACAAAGTCCTACAACCTGGAGCTATGGAAAAGCATGTAGCCATTTACCAAAAAATGAGGGAGATAAGTTGAGGCAAAAGTATTCTGGACACATTGCAATCTATGCAAAGGCACAGAACTTGTAGTTCCAGTGTAATAGAGACAATGCTTATTGCTATATAAGAATCACTTAGATTTAAAAAAGAAGAATATTTAGCAAGAGAAACAGGTGTTCTAAGGTTATTCTAAGTGTCCATGTAAGAAACTATTATTATCTCCAACATACAGATGAAGAAATTTGCAAATGGAGACCTTACCGTTCAATTTCTTGGAGTTAATGAAGTCAGCAATAAAATTTCTTCTAAATCTAAATCTGGTAGTCTTATACCACTCTAAAATCATAGTCAGTTGTGGAAAATTAAACTTATCAGTATGTGAGGGCAGTGGAGGGCAAACTGAGAAAGCTAGGGAAGAAGTGATAATGAGCAAGTAGTCAAAGAGCCTGGTGATGGGTATGAAGGAGGGCGCGGATTGCATGGAGCTCTGGCTGTTATACACAAACAATGAGTCATGGAGCACTACATCAAAAACTAATGATGTTCTGTATGGTGACTAACATAACACACTAAAAAATAATAAACAAAAAAAGGCCTCAAGTGACCCCCTCCCAAAGGGAAAATAAAACAAAAATGAAAACCCTTATTGGTGAGAAAGGTCAATGTTAAGAAAACAATACTTTTTTAATTACCTCAACTGGGATGCTGTCATGGAAGCTGAAGCTGTAGATATTTTGGAGTGGCTGCTATTGATGACATTCTAGTAAATCTTTTAGAAATATTTAAATAACATTGAGGATTAGTGGGAAGTTAGCCAGCATACAACTTTAGCAGAATAAAGAAATAAGGGGTTGTAGAATGACACAGAAGTAATAATTGACTGGATAAACACTGCATTCAGGTTAGTTTAGAAGGTAAGTAGACTTAGGAAGTCCATGAATTACCATACCCAGCAACATTAGAAATATCATGCATCTGGACTCAAGAAAGACATTTAGCACTATTTCTTAGTCTTCCCATAAAATTAAGAAATATGAGTTAGGTGATAGTAAGATTATTAGAATAAGTGACTACTTGCCTTGGTCATAGCGAAGATGTGTTGAATACTAGATTGATTCATTCTGGGCATCTGATTTAGCTACATTGGCTTTCTTCTTCTTCTTTTTGTGTGTGTGTGTGTGTGTGTGTGTGTTTAATAGACCAAACAAAATTTAACCCCCAAAGACTTGTAGTCCCTCTTCACCTAGATATTTACATGGCTTTCTTGCACTTCATTTAGGTTTCTGCATCCTTAAGAAGGTATTCTCTCAGAATTTATTGGAAATAGGTACCTTCGTACTCAGTTCATATTACATAGTTTATTTTTCTATGTAGAATTTAATAGACTCTGCCACCATATTGTATATTCTTTCATCTCCCCAACAAAGGTGAAGACTTTTTTTAATAGAATAACCTTGAGACCACAAAAGTGGTATACTCATTAAATATTTATTGGATCAATGAATGTCTGAATCAATGACTGGGATGAGATTTCTTGACTTGTGCAGAATTGTCCTGTTTCCACCGGTAATTATGTAAAGACATACATGGAAGCTTATCAACAGCATGGGAGGAACTTCTGGAGATGGCAGAGGGAGTAGATGTGTTAGGAGAAGCTCTGTGCAATTTTTTTAACACAATGCTTGGAATATAGACACAACAAATAACATTTCTCTATACCATATGCCTATGAAGTCATTTGAATCAAGCAGGTGGAAGACACAAAGCTGGGAATCTCTAATGTGATGCATTATGATTCAGAAAGATTTTGAATAATAAGATGGGCTACATCTAAGAAAATGAAATGTAACAGGAAAACTGTAAAAACTACACATGGGTTTTTGAAACATTGCATAAATATAAGATAGGTGAAGTTACAATTCAACTCATAATGAAATGAATGCAGCCTAGCCAAAACCTAGAGACTTCAGTAAACAACAAACTGTAATAAGGCTGTTATAAAAATTAATTCAGTATTTGACTTAGTAAACAAAAGATTGGCATGCAGGCACAGTGTTAATTATCCCATTATAGTCTAATTTAAATATAGCACATCTGGAGTATACTCTTTAGTGTATTCATTTACTTATTTGCTTAATCTTTTGGACTATCTACTATGTCTTAGAGACTATTCTAAATACTGAAGATACAAAAGTAAATACGTCTCCATATCTTTGTGACGGTGTGTGCATTTCTGAAGCCATAGAAAGCTACTCACTTCTCTATAACTTACTTTAAAGGAAGCATTGACAAATTAGCATTCATTTAGCCAGAGTAAATTTGACAAAGAGGAAAAGAATGAAATTACTGAGGAGAAGACTTTAAGTATGTGAAGATGTGTGTTTTTTTTTTTTAAAGATTTTATTTATTTGATAGAGAGAAATCACAAGTAGACGGAGAGGCAGAGAGAGAGAGAGGGGAAGCAGGCTCCCTGCTGAGCAGAGAGCCCGATGCAGGACTCGACCCCAGGACCCTGAGATCATGACCTGAGCCGAAGGCAGCGGCTTAACCCACTGAGCCACCCGGGTGCCCCTGAAGATGTGTTTTTTGAGAGAGGCAAAAAATGCATTCAGTGCAGAGTGTGCTGCTTGAGATTCTCTCTAGAATGTAGAATCTCTCGAGATTCTGCCTCTCCCTTTTCTGCCCTCTTCCTAAAATAAATAAATAAAGATAGGAGAGGTGAAGCAGGGTCTTGAAGTTGAAGATGGTAGAGAAATGTGAGACTGGGCTGTAGAAAAGGAGTGAGGAGGGAATAGAGAGGAAAATTGTGACTGTGTCACTGAAACCATTGTGCTTTGCTGAAATGGGAGTGGGTAAAGATTATTTATGTGATGGATGCAGAAATTTTAAAGAAGCACATAGCAGAAGTTCCCAGTTGGCTTCATAATCACACTTTTTTCTTTGGAGAGTGGGAAATAGTGCAGTTGGAACTGGAGATGATTTAAGGAAAGAGACGATATTAGAATGAACACGGTCTTCTTGGAAGTAACATGGGAGGAGCTCTTAGGAAGAAGATTAAGGTAATAAGATGACTTTATTGAAATACAATAGAAATATTAAAATCATCAGATAAACTAAAGGTGGAAAGAACTTCTTGAGTATTATCTTGAGCTATATGGTTATTGAGTTAAAGAAATTGCTAGAGAGAGAGAAATTTGCAGCCAGGATAATAATTAGGGATAATAGGATGTTGGAAGGAGTGATCTGGTTGGAAGGCTAGGAGGAGTTTTCAGGAATGTATCTCTTACAGGTTGATCCAGAAATTCCTGAGTAGTGTGATTTTTGTAATTATAGAAGCCTACTTCCTCAGATTCTGTTGGTCATGCCAGTATTTATTTGAGAAACTAATTCTTTGGGTGACAAAAAAAGAACCTAGCTTAGAATGACCAGAAAGAATGAACAGAAACTGTTAGGTTTTGACTTGGATGGAGGTAAAGATGAACTAGTGAAGGAGAGCAGTGTGACTCCATAAAGCTTGTGTAACACTTACAGTTAACTTGGAAGATGGATTGAAGCTGTGTGTGAGAGCGCAAAGTTGTTTGGTAAGGTTAAACTGGAGGATTGGAAGTTTGCATATTGTGTAACAAGTCACATGCCTTTCATTATCTGTGACAAAATATACAGGATAAGAGCACAAAATGTGAAGTTGGACTTCTTGGGTTGGAATTTATGATCCATAATTTACTCCCATCTAACTTTATGTAAGATACTTAATGTGTCTGTGACAGGGTTTCCTCATTTGTAAGTGGAGCTAATAATAACATCCCAGAAAGTTGTTATGAGTATTAAAATGAGTTAATACATGTAAAAACAAACAAAAACAACTGATTTAAAAAATCAAAGTCTTGGCACATAATGAGAGATGTATTCAACATAGTTAATATTCTGAATAGGTGACCAGTTGGACTAGGGTCACTTTGTGTATTTTCCATTGCTGTTGAATCTTATTTTTGTAGGTTTTCATAAGGTACAACAGAAAAAAAAATGCAGAAGTTCTTAGTTAAGGATTTCCCTGGGGACTTGGTTTATCATAGCTATTTTCTTTAAAGCACAAATAAGTGGAAGAGTTATCTTTCATTTTATCTGCTCATATAAGACTGGTGGAATGAGTGACAATTTAAAAAGTGGTTTTATCTGTCCTTTTTAGAAATGTCTATGTATTCTTTTTGTTATCAGCGATTTTAAATATTGGAGCCACTTGTTTTCTTACACTATTAAAGTTCTCCATAGTATCAAAAATGCCCTTTTACTCTAATTTGATCATTCTCTGTATCAGTCTTCAGTAACTTAGGAATCCATATTTTCATAAATGCAATCAAATCATCTCCTCCTTCAGAATTCACCGACCCTGGAGTCTAGCAACACACAATCGAGTTTGGTTTTTTAGCCACTCAATCTTGTTTAGCAAAACTTGATTAGATTCTATCATCCTACTCATGAAAGATTCCATCTGTTTAAAACTTCTTTTCTGTTTATAACAAAATTTCTTTATTGTTCTCTGCTTTCAGTGTGACTTACTATTTGGATACTGTAATTCAAAAACAGTATCTCCAACATGTGTTTTTTTTTTTTTCTTTTTGTTTTGAAAAAACGTTTTATTTCTCTCTCTGAAGAAGTTTAATCACTTTCTGGTTAAAAGTCAAGAATTCTAGGTAAGGACCACACAGCATCAGGGGTCATAAGTTCATAACCTAAGAGACAGCGGTATGAGAGGATTGTCACCATTGGTAACAAAAAATTAGTCAAGGGTAATTTCAAAAATTTAACTGGCACATCTATGTGGAGGGAAGAAGCTTTGGAGATGGATTGCATAGAAGAAGGAGAATATTGTAGTCCTTAAAAAGGGGCCATGATCAAGAATTAGAAAACATGATCAGGGCAGGTAGTATAGTGGGATTAATATGGGATCTGGAAACAGAATCCTTTCTTGTCAAACTCCAACTCCATCATTTTACTCTCTGGCTAAGTTATACAAAGCCTCTGAGTTTCAAATTACTTTCTTATGAAATGGGAAGAAGGATACCTACCACTGAAAGTCCAGTTAGATATTATGGAATTCCTGATTCGTCAATACCTACTTCATATTTCTCCTAGAGGGGTCACATTTGTCTGGTTCCTACGTATGTCTTTGAATGTGATCTACTGCAATCTCTCTTAGAGAATCAAAGTTCAGCCATATTGTACTTTGTTCTGCTCTTGAAGACATTGCCCTCTCCTTGTCTAGAATGTTTAAATTCTCACATGGTCAACTTTGTCAATCAATTCTAAGCGAACTGTCATCTTTTCAGAGAATCCTCCCCTATTGAGTCAATCTATGGTATCACCTTAAGTTTCTGTTTTTCTCATAGTATATACTATTTTTTAAAATTATCTTGCTCATTTATGTACATGTTTATTGTCTGTCTCTCTCACTGGAATGAAATTCTTTGAGAATCAAAGATGCCTTATCTCTGAATTCTCAAAGTCTAGAGCTATCTTTTTCACAGAGTAGCCAATCAGTAATTATTTGCTGAACTAATGATAAACTTAATAATATGTATAAAGTACATGATATAATAGTTATTCAAGACACAACAATTGTTACTAAGTACCAGGAAGCATCGGCCTGGGGATGGTTGCAAGTAGGTTAAATGATAAATAACTCACTTTTCTTCTTTGGGGCTATTTGAATTGGATGGCCCAAACTGGCAATATTAATTCTTGCTCTGTGAAATACTAGACACTACAATTGACAGGAATGTATTTGGGATAAGTAGTGCAATTCAGATCAGTTAATGCCTATTGATCTTCAATTACATACAAAGTATATAGAATACAAAGATGAATAAATTCTCTAGAGTTTAAAACAAACATGTAATTTTAAATATAAAAAGGTTTGAAAGCATATGATTAAATAATAGTAAAACAAACCATTAGAGCTTTTCCTTGATGTTTTACTTTTAATTATGAGAACTTCTAATTGCTTAATATGTAAGAGTGATGGAGAGGTTGATGGCTATTGAAGACTTATTGGGCCACCCATGAGAACAGGAACTGAAAGGAATTAGATTCTGGTATTCACCCAAAGTAATGAGGTCTGCTTTTAGGTGCAAATGGATAAGAGTCTATCTCTAGCTTACCAAAATCTTCTAATAAGTTTTAGAGTTTTCCGTAGTTCATTCAACTAATATCAAGGTATCTTACTACTTATAAGATAAAAAGATACAAAATATCTACTTCTCTGATGGTAAGTTAGCTCTCAATAAATATGAGTTACATTAATGAGTGATTGAAAATACAGGAACAACCAGAAACATAGCATCCCATTGTTATATTTTGAATGTGGATCTCAAAAGTAGCGTTTGAAAGTTGGATAGCAATTCATGGATAATACACTTTGATTCCTTATTTATACACAAAACTAAGACAAGATGGTAAAGTGATTTGTCGAAGTTAGTTGCAGAGCTGGGAAACCTGAGATTTTCTATCACTGCCTAATATACTTCTCATTATATGGCATTGCCCAAAATAAAGATTTCATGAAGAAGTGGTTTATCAGATAGGCTAGATGTTCCTAATCTAAGGAAACAGACTTTAGATATTGCAAGCAAAATATTGTCTATGCCTTTATGTGTGTTTTTCCTGGTGACAGAGACCATAGCATTCTGAAGGTACTCAAAATTATCACATGACTTAGGAAAAATTAAACATAATTACATTAGAATTAGAATTAAATTAGAATTTAGAGAGGCTGGAGGTGAAGTTGACATTCTAGTGAGATTGGGATGCTTATGGCTGCTTCAGGAAATATTGAGTCGTTTCAATTCTGGTTTGAACATAGGATTCATTTATAGTATTCAGTCATTGAAGAATGAAGAGGTAAATTGAGAACAGACCTTATAAAATCTTGATTGTTAAGGGTTATTGATTGGGATATGAGTATTCATTAAAGGATATGAGGAAACATGAAAGATACTAATTTATTCTCCTTTTATTCTAATTTTTTCAACAGAGTACATATATGAGACATCATCATGGAGTGATTAGGGAGGTGTGTCCTATTGTAATTAAATACAGAAATAAGTCTTAAAATGTATTTGGCAAAATAAACTTTTATCAAGACCATATTAACTGCATTTGGATATATTGTGGAAAGTAAAGGAAATACATGATCATTTATATACCAATAAAATTTGTTTATTTTAATTAATTAAAAAAACCCTACAATTCTTTGAAAAGTGTCTTATTCAATTAGTACATGCCTCTTGTTTTAATAAAACCATGTTACAAAAAATTGAATAACTCAATGGGAGTAATTTTTATTTTTATTTTTTAATTTTTTATTTTTAAATGAAACAAGATGGGATCAGGAGGGAGACAAACCATAAGAAACTCTTCTTTTTTTTTTTTTAAGATTTTACTTATTTATTTGACAGAGATCACATGTAGGCAGAGAGGCAGGAGGGGGAGAGGGGGAAAGCAGGCTCCCAGTTGAGCCGAGAGCCTGACACGGGGCTCAATCCCAGGACTCTGGGATCACGACCAGAGCCGAAGGCAAAGGCTTAACCCACTGAGCCACCCAGGTGCCCCAAAGATCTAATTTTTAAAATAGAATATCTTTCAGCGTTTATTTCAAATTGGCCTGCTAGACCACACCAGATACATTATGAATTCTGTAATAATGTTGACTTTTTTATGGTGAAAGAGACAGCTCTCCAATTTTTTCACTTCTTTTAAAATTCAATGTATTGTAGGAAGAGGGATCTATGATATCAATGTTAATGTTTTCCCTACATTACTTTTCTTTCTTGCAGAAGGACCCAAGATAGTATGAAAGTATCTGTGAGATAAAGGTGTTACACATTGGAGATGCATTGCAGTAGGTGATAGAGGAAGTTAAGAGAACTATGGATTTTTCACATATCTCTTTAGCTCGTCCCTTGGGCAGTTGTGATACCATTGGACCAAAATCTGCAATCAAAGATTGTAGACTAAGCATTATTGAATATATTGACTTCTAGAGAGGAGAGGGATACTGTGATTATCAAAGGTCTGCCTGAACTATAAAATCCATATGACATTTAGCTATCTCCTGGAAGTATTAGTATACAGATCAGTAGTAACAGGAGGAAGTGATAAGAAATATGTACTTTATTTTTCTCAAAGAGAATCTTTTAGCTATTGTTTAAAGTTAATTTTAAAGACTAAACTTGGGAAGCTAACACTAATAGGAAAAAAACCCCACCAAAACCCTTTCTTCTCTGAAATATGGTAAACCAGATAATATGAGCCAGGACAAAATGTTAGGGTGGGGCAGACCCCATGGAAATGAGAATTGAAGCTTAATTTTGGTTTGGAGAGGCTATGAAGCCAATCCAGATACAGATAAGGAGGCAAATTTTTTAAAAAATATTTATCCATTTATTTTATTTTAGAGAGAGAGAGCATGAACAGGGGTAGGAGAGGGAAAGAATCTCAAGTAGACCACACTAGCATGGAGTGGATGTGAGGCTCTATCCCATGACTCTGAGAACATGACCTGAGCTGAAGCCAA
Organism: Mustela nigripes; assembly: GCF_022355385.1. Lineage (NCBI taxonomy): Eukaryota > Metazoa > Chordata > Mammalia > Carnivora > Mustelidae > Mustela > Mustela nigripes. Next base: position 169,619,878 of record NC_081559.1, read on the forward strand.
GTCTGCATTTAACCAACTGAATCATGCAGGCACCCCAAGGAGACAGATTTTATTCAGACAGAACAAAATACTCTAGAATATGGTGGCAAGCAATAGATAGTAAGCATGGCAATAATTCGCATATGAGAATTAAGCAATAACTAAATATAAGTCCTGAACATGGAGAAAGACGAAGCAATAAAAAGACTAGGAAATTTGTAAATCAGAGTAGATAAGCAATTGGAATTAAAGTCAAACCACTTTGGGATATACATAGTGTATTTCTCCCTGGAGTTGGGATGGAAAATAGAGATCGAGGTCGAATAGAATCTAAGTACTGGGTTAGTTATTAAGACTTAAGTATTAGGAGGGATGAAAGAATTCCATCACCTGCCTGGGGTGGGGTGCTTGAGTGCTGACTCTCAGGCAGGGTACAGTTGCCTCCTAACAGAACTTGGGATCAAGGAAAAAGTAGGACTTAGTTTCAGAGTGAGGAGAAAAGACATTCTGCTATTAATTAAATGCTGTATACTCAAGCTAAGGTCATTCTAGTCCGAAAGCTTTAAAATTCCCATTAGTTCTCTGAAAGTTAGTTTTCTCATCTATAAAATAAGAATAATCAAAACTAACTCATGGAACCATTTGGTGGGCTGTCGTATAGTGAGGACTGAATTCATGATAATCATTAATATTTTAATTAATTAAATGCATTTTAATATGTAACCTCTATTTTTAAAATAGTATTGTGAGAAAATGATGACCAATAATCAAAAAATTATGTCCTATGAAGAATAAGATCAGAATCTAAGAAGTTCTGCTATAGCGTGTGCGATCACAAAGTTTTGTACAAAATTTTGTTAACCATCTATCACTGTAAAGTTTTCCTGAGTTTAAGGTATTGAATTTACCTCAAAGAATTGATTCCAAGCAATTAACTTGAAAATGGGAGGAAAAATGTATGTACAACGGTGTTCAGTGTTATATGTTAATTATTATATTAAAAATGTAAAGCTATTTGCAAATCTGTAAGAAGAGTAAAGTTTAGGTAATTCTGAAGAGTAATATGTGGTGAAAAGTTTATGTTATAAAGTTAAATGAAAGACATATTTTGTGGTCTAATGGGTGATCTATCCTGGAGAATGTTCCATGTAAGCTTCAGAAGACTATGTACTGGGGCACCTGGGTGGCTCAGTGAGTTAAAGCCTCTGCCTTCGGCTTCGGTCATGATCCAAGGGTCCTGGAATCGAGCCCCACATCAGGCTCTCTGCTCAGCAGGGAGCCTGCTTCCTCCTCTCTCTTTCTGCCTGCTTCTCTGCCTACATATGATCTCTGTCTGTCAAATAAATAAATAAAATCTTAAAAAAAAAAAAGAAGAAGACCATGTACTCTACTGCTGTTGGATGGGAAGTTCTGTATGTTTCTGTTAGGTCCATTTCATCTACATTGTTGTTCAAGTCCACTATTTTCCTGTTGGTTCTTCTGTCTGGATGTTTTATTCATTATTAAAAGTGGGATATTGGTGTCTCCTACTCTTTAATAGATATTTTCCGAAGAAGACATACAAATTGTCAACAGGTCTATGAAAATATACTCAACATTACTAATCATCAAGGAAATGCAAATCAAAACCTCACATATGTCAGGTGGCTATTATTTAAAAAGGTAACAAGTATTCATCCATATAGATGTAACAAGTATTCATATGGATGTGGAAAAATTGTAAACATTGTGGGGATTCCTTAAGAAGTAAAAAATAGAGCTACCGTATGACCCGACCCTGCATTTGCACTACTGGGTATTTACCCCAAAGATACAGATGTAGTGAAAAGAAGGGCCATTTGTACCCCAGTGTTCATAGCAGCAATGGCCACAATCGCCAAACTGTGGAAAGAGCCAAGATGCCTTTCAACAGAAGAATGGATAAAGAAGATGTGGTCCATATATACTATGGAATATTATGCCTCCTTCAGAAAGAATGAATACCCAACTTTTGTATCAACATGGACGGGACTGGAGGAGGTTATGCTGAGTGAAATAAGTCAAGCAGAGAGAGTCAAATATCATATGGTTTCACTTATTTGTGGAGCATAAGGAAGAACATGGAGGACATTGGGAGATGGAGAGGAGAAGGGAGTTGGGGGAAATCGGAGGGGGAGACGAACCATAAGAGACTGTAGACTCTGAGAAATAAACTGAGGGTTTTGAGGGGGGGTTGGGGTGGACGGGGGGTTGGGAGATCCTGGTCGTGGGTACTAAGGAGGGCATGTACTGCATGGAGAACTGAATGTGGTGCATAAACAATGAATCTTGGAACACTGAAAAAATAAAATTTTAAAAAATTGTAACTTTGGTGCACTGTTGCTGGGAATATAAAATGGGGCAGCTACTATGGAAAACAGTATGGAGTTTCCTCAAAAAATTAAAAAATTAACAGCCATATTATCCAGCAGTCTCATTTCTGCTTACATATTCAAAGGAACTGAATTCAGTATCTTGAAGAGGTATCTAAACTTCCACATCCATTAACTCTGAGTTGTTTTCCTTACCTGAATCAGTGGATTTCTATTGTACTTGACTTCTTTATTTTTTAATTTTTTTAATAAGATAAAGTTTTGAGTAATAGATGGAAAAAAAATCAAGTAATGGTTTAAGATTTCTAAAAAGTTTAGACTTCTAAACTTCTAAAGTTTAGACTTTGGAATTCTAAATATTTAGAATTCCAAAGACTGGATTTTCATTTCTTGAATTTTACCTGAAAATATATTGAGAACTATACATTTGAATTACATATTTAAAAATAATAAACCAAATGTCTTCTTTCTTGCATTGCTTAACAGCAATATTATTATTTAATTTTATGCCTTTTTCTGAACTCAAGTTATTTGTATTTATAGAGCACACTAGCTGGTTCAATCTTTCCTCAACACAGTAATTAGTTTATGTTAATTCCCCAAGAATTACAAAATTTCCTGCTTTCTACTTCAAGTTCTCTAGAGACAAAATGCAAAGTGAGTTCCATAACCATTGAAGCCAACTGCTGTTAATCTATTTTAGGTGACAGATTCTGGGACATTATGACAAGAGTACATAGATGACATCTTTAGATAATCCTGAAAGAACAAATGGCAAACCTATCAAATAACTTTATTAAACCAAGCCAAAAAAAAAGATCACACAGAACAAGAATGCTTGGAAAAACGTGAACAAAAGAAAGGGATTTATGGAAGTCATTTTTAGAATGTTCCCTTATGGATCCTGACACAGCAGAAAAAAAAAAAAAAAGTGTTGGCGTACATAACACCTTTTTTCCCTGCTTAGTTGGCAGACACTTCTCACTTGGGGGAACTTTATTTTATTAAATGACTGTCAGGAAAGAAAAGGATCTGCATTATCACATTTTTCAGGAAGGGTAATCTGGTGCAACAGCTGTTAGCCTTTGTACATTATTTGTAATTCTGTCTTTTCCAAGGTATGTTAGGAGACTTGATTTTGATTTATAGGATTTTATGGAAAGTGTAAAACAGATTACTGGCAGCATGCGCAAAGGAAGTCTAGTTTTCATACAATAAGCATTTTATTCAGGAGAATGCATGTCACTCAAGATTGTTACACTTTCTGTAGTTCTTTTAACACAACTGATTCAGTATATATTTTTGAAAATGATTTTTTATGTAAAACTTATCTTACTGATTTTTTAGTTCATGGATTTAAGTTACGTACTTCTTTTATGAAATCTACAATGTAGATGGTAATTATTTCTTTAAATATCTCTCCTCCTCCCACCTGCTCACCCAGCTAGATTGTGAGCTCCCTGGGTCAGGGATTCTCTGGCATATTAATTTTATTTATCTTTGGGACCCCAAATTCAAAGGATGTCTGAGCATGTAATACTTGGTAACTGTTTTCAGAATGACAGTAAATGCAAACAAATTTGTTCTTTCAAGGGTTATCTTTTATTACCAGTGGCAGGCATTTTGTCTGCAGTTGCTAATGATTTTTCCTTAAACCCTTACTACTATACTTTCTGTTAGAGAGTATCAAAAACTAGATTAGGCTTAGGCAAGCCAGAAGTTGATTACATGCCTTCTATCTTTGATGGCTCCATTTCATACCCTCTTTTTTTATTTTTTTAATTCAGCATTTCTTAAAGTATATTCCAAATAAATTTAGACCAATGATGTGCTCTGTGATAAATAAACTCCATATTCAAATAAATTCGGGAATGCTTCTTATATTCCATGTTGGCTTCTTGGAAACTCATACAGAAGCCAAAAAAGAAAAGCTTTGAGAACTTTTTTACTTGTTTTACTGCAAGTCACTTATATCAAAACTGTGTTTGCCAGGGGTGCCTGGGTGGCTCAGTCAGTTAAGCATCTGACTCTTGATTTCTGCTCAGGTCCTGATCTCAGGGTTGTGGGATGGAACTCTGTATGGTGGCTCCATGCTCTGTGGGGAGTCTACTTCTCTCCTCTCTCTCTCTGCCCCTCCCCCTATTCCTGCCCTCGCTCTCTCCCTAAAATACAAAATAATAATAATAATAAATCTTTTTAAAAAACCTGTTTGCCAAACTTATTTGTATATGGACTTTTTTTCCTGTAAAATTTATTCATATTTCATGCTAATTATGAAGAAAACACATTTAGGTTATCATGTCCATAATATTTCAAAGTTACACGCACATTTTGTGCTCTTGACTTTGCTCTGTTTTTACAAGTTCCAGTGGCCCCCGTAACCTATTAGATAAGTACTTAAGTATTTTGTTCAAGCAAAAAATAAAGAACTGCTCTATCTTCCAGTATTCTGCTGTATAAGATCTGAGAATTTCATTTTGATCTGACTGGTTTGTTGTCACTTTATTGTCTCATTTTTACTTCATCTCAACTTGAAAAATCATGAGCCATGAGTTTATCTGTGGAATCTGACCTGAGCTTCAACCTGATTTAAATATCATCAAGGAAAAAAAAAAATTTCTTTATATTTTCATCTCACATTCATTCTTTGATAAAATTAATCAAAAGATATTTGAAAAAAATTTGAGATTTTAATCACATTAAATAGTATCCAGATCACAGAATCTCTTAGACACACAGAGTGGCATTTTCAGAGTGTTGTGAGAGTACTGGCTTTCTAACTGGGAAGGTGATCACCTCTCTCTCCCCTGCAGTCCTTGTTTATTGCTAATATTGTCTGCTTTATAATATTCTAAAATGAGATTAGCAAATTTTTAGAGCCAAAGCTCTAAACTACTTTGTAAGCCAATTAGAGAACTCTTATATTAAACTAGAAATCATAACTTAGTTAAAAAGGAGAGGTGAAATGCATGCTCTCATTTCTTCTAAATTATTGGCATAGGGTACAAAAATAAAAAATGATTAATTTTTGTGAGCGGGATCTCAGTAGTTGATCCCTTTATTTTTTTAATTGATTTTGTGCTCATTTTCTGAACTTGATGCTGTTACTTTCATTATTAAAATACAAAGCTATTCTGAAAATTCTATAGAACTATAGTCGTGTTTTATCTCAACCCAATGACTGCAGTTGAACATTGCATCCAGCTAACATCTAGGATCATTACTCTGCCAGTAGCTTGTTGTTGTTTTTCTTTTTAATTTTTTAAATAAAGATTTTATTTATTTATTTGACAGACAGAGATCACAAGTAAGCAGAGAGGCAGGCAGAGAGAGAGGGAGGAAGCAGGCTCCCTGCCGAGCAGAGAGCCCAATGCAGGGCTCAATCCCAGGACCCTAAGACCATGACCTGAGCTGAAGGCAGAGGCTTTAACCCACTGAGCCACCCAGGTGCCCCCCAGTAGCTTGGTTTTAATATTCATCCAGTTTAGAGGAGTTGTTGAAAATACCATTTTTTAGTTTGGATTTTTCATATTTCATTTCATGAAAGGTAAGAATACCAAATGAAATTTTATGGGATTTAGTAAATATGTATGTTGCATTTATGTAAACTACCTGATCAATTATATCAGTTATGATTTCAATTCCTATTTCTTTTTCCAGCTGCATTGTTGGAAATGTTCAGTTTATCACAAGTAAATAAAATGAGATTAATCTGAGTTTTGGGAGATCTGTTTAAACAAAATATTAAAAATCTGACCTGGGTCATTGGGTGGCTCAGTCAGTCAAGCATCTGCCTTTGGCTCAAGTGATCTCAGAGTCCTGGGATGGAGCATTTTGTCATTGGGTTCTAGGGGGGTCTGCTTCTCTATGTCCCTCTGCCCTTCCCCACCCCCTCCACTTGTGCACACACACACTCTCTTTTATTTATATTTTATTTATATATAAAAGATTTTATTTATATAAAGATTTTATTAAAATCTTTATATATAAATAAAATCTTTTATATATAAATAAAATGTTTTTTAAAAATTTGATTTATTTGATTTGACTCTATTATCTATCCTTCATAATTTCATAACTGAAGGATCTTTCTACTTGTATCTTTTTGAGAAACTTCTGTGGCAAGATTCTTTTCTCCCCCTTTTCTATTTCCCACTTTGAAATAGTTTTAAGGCTTTAGTAAAATTGTAACTACTAAATATGTGTAACTACTAGTATATGCTATTGTTACTATTAAATTCTTCAGTAGTTTGTACCTTTTTCTTTATTTTAATTTTGATTTTGAAACAAGCCAGACAATTCCAGAAATGTCAGTCTTATTTAGGATTTATTTATTATGGAGCATACAAATAACCCAACTTTATAAAGTTTAGCTTAAAAACTGTATCAATGAGCTAATGTATACATTCCTGTTATGATTGATTATATAAGCCACTCCTTATAAGAGGGAGAGATATGTGGTTACTTAAGTCTTTTCAGAAGCTTTAATTTAGACATTTTAAAAAGCAATAATGGACACTGGCCTGTAACAACCTTCAAGGATAGCCAGAACAGCGTTGATGGATCTGTGCTCTAAGTCTGGGCACTGAGTGAAGGAATAGAGTGGGATGCTAAGATTGCTACATTATTGAATGCTGTGTACATTTACTTCCTTAATGCAAATCCTTTCCTTGAGAGGACTTTCAGCATGAATTTTGAAAGAGCAAGGCAACAAAGGGTTTCTCATATGTGAGCTCAAATGTGAGCTTAACTGTCTCGAAGTGGTGCTGAGGAAATAACAGAAGCATCCCACTTTGGTAGTGATTTATAAGACTTTAAGTTAGTTGGGAGGATGCATGCCTGATTGCGTCATATTAATGAACGAGGAATGATGACGAGAACATGTACTGGAAATAATCAGTGGGAGTCAATCACTTCTGGAAACAGGCCATGTTATGGTGGGGATATTGTATTACCTGGAATATATTTTCCAGTTAGGACAATGTCGAGATCATTGCTGAAAATCTCTCCAATATCTATCAAAACATCCTAGCATTCAAAATAATGCCTTCTAAATGCTCCCATATCATCCTTGTAGCAGAATTGTCATATTGATTCTCATACTACTTTATACATTGTTCTTTTCCTTTATCACTTCCCAGACAATATGGTAATGCATGAATTGTAACTGTTATACTTCCAATGTTTAGTACAGTACTAGATAAAGAAGAGAGTTGGTAAATATTTCGTCAGTAAAGAAGTGAATGAATGCAAACATGATTGGATAAAATAGCTGAAAAATAGATGTTGTATTAATAATTTCTCCATTATTTCTTCAGTTATCATGAAATATGACTCTAAACACTCGTACAATGAAAAGTGTTCTGAATCTCAGCCTTAGAAATACTTAGAAATACCGAGGTTGAACCTAGAAAGTTTTATTTTAAAAATTTCTTCCATGTTTAGGACCTATTATTCTAGTCAAGCTTTAGATTGTCAATACCCCTACAAAATTGCTTTTATGGATTGTAGGTGGGTATGATGAAACCTTTATAAAGGAGAATGAATAAAAGGAATACATGTTTTAAGAACTTTGCTGTGACATTAGATGATGTCTTCTCTATGAGGATAATCTCAAGATATTTGTATGCATAATTAGGTGATCGTTAGTAACTTGTATTTTCTAAACATGAGTTTGCATCCTCAGATATATAATCAAAATCACTGCATTCTTTTTAAAACAAATTATTTTTATTCTAAACTAATCATCTGTTGGGTAGTGGTAAATTCCAATCAGACCTGGGACCTTTCTTTTCCAGGGTGGTACCATAATCTGGATGCCTTAGATGTTACCATCAAAATGGGTGAAAGAGCTTTGAGAAATGAACCCTAGCCTTTAGAAATAATCTTAACAATATGCTACTCTTTTTTTTTTAAAGATATTTTTTATTTATTTGAGAGAGAGAGAGAGAGGTCACAAGTAGGCAGAGAGGCAGGCAGAGAGAGAGGGAGAAGCAGCCTCCCTGCCAAGCAGAGAGCCCGACGCGGGGCTCGATCCCAGGACCCTGGGATCATGACCTGAGCTGAAGGCAGAGGCTTTAACCCACTGAGCCACCCAGGTGCCCCAACAATATGCCACTCTTAATAATGGTGAAATAACTAACACTTATGGAATCATTTGTGTTGGGCGCTTTCCTAAGTTTTCAAATGCATTATGTCAAAAAAATTATTCTGCCACTTGTTAAAATGTTAGGCAGTCTTTATTCAGGTCTATCATGATATGCCTAGGGACTAATACATTAGAGTTTTTCGGTAGGGAAAACATACCAGCCTCAACTAGCAAGGTATCTGTAATTAGTGCCATATCCCACGAGTTAAGTGCTCAGTCCCACAAACCACCCCCCCCACACACACACACTTCAAACACCACTTGCAAAACCAAGGTTCTCAAATGTATTCCTGACCTACTGACTATGAATCCCAAAACCCCCTCCTTAGGTTCAATAATTTGTTAGAAAGGCTCACAGATCTCAGGGAAACACTTACATTTGGTAGTTTATTATAAATTGTATAACAAAGGGTACAGATGAATAGTTAGAAGAAGAGGTACATAGGGAAGGGACACAAGCACAGGGACTTCTGTTCTCATGTACTTGGGGGTACACCACCCTCTTGGCAAGTAGATATGTTCTCCAAATTGGAAGCTCTCTGAGCCCTATACTTCTGGGATTTTAATAAATGATTCATCATGTAGATATGGTCAATTATTTACTTAATTCCCAGCCTCTCTTCCTTCTCTGGAGAATGGAAAGTGGGGCCAAAAGTGCCAAGCTTCTAACCATGGCTTGATATTTTTAGTGATCAGCCCCTATCCAGGAGCCCACCAACAATCTTCACCTTAGAACAAAAGTTGTTCCTATTATTCAGAAAATTCCAAGGGATTTAGGAGTTCTAGGTCAGAAATAGAACCCAATCCATATGTTTCTTATTATTTCACAGGTGATCTAGTTGAAACAAGATATTTGCAGCATCCAAAACTGATAACAGATTATAGTTCCTTTAAAATGTAAGGAAATAAGACGTAACACCCAATAGAAAATTGGCTAGGGGAGGTAAACAGGCAACTTCCAGAGGGAACACCCAAAGGCTAATAAGTATATGAAGAAATATTCAATTCACTAGTAATAAAAATAGTAAAAATTGCCTTCTACCAATAAACAGTAAACAGCCTTCAGTCTCAGCTTCTTCAGAGTATATCAAGGTCTCAGCTGCTCAGAAACTATCTAACCCAGGTCCATTATGGAAGACTACATACAGTGACTCATTGATGCAGATATATAAAGCTTTGGACATCTCTGTCCAGTTGAGATAAACTGAAGGACCATTCTACCTCCGGAGCTTCTACCAAAATTATTGTTGCGTGTGTTTCACAGCTTGATTTTTCCCCTCTTCCTCCTACTTCCTTTCATTCATTCCCTATTACGGAATGCATGCATGCTAAACTCCATCAAAACAAGCTTCCAAGGGAAGCCCAACCTGTCTTAGAAAGCAGGTGAGAAAAGTGAAATTTTGAAACTGCATCACTTGCTACCCAGTCAAAAACAAGGATTTCATCGCTGGTTGTAGGCAAAGCAGTGAACCCTGGCATAAAGTAGAAAATTGGGATTATATATTGATAGAAGGGCATGTTTTAGCCTGTATGGTACATTAGGGATTTGAGAAATCATGAGGAACTGGCAGCTATAAGGAAAACAAGATTAGCTATTGTTAAACTCTATTGATGTTTTAGAGAAAACTATAAAGCTGACCCCATTTGTAGAATTTTTACTTCTAGTTCTTGCAACTTTGGGCTCTGCTAGTTTAAAGACTACTTCTCAAATGAGATATTCTTCCACTGAGAAACAGACATTGACTTTTAAGTGGTCACTGTTGCCTGAGGACTTCAGACTCCTTGTTCCAAGAGACCAGAAGGCAAGAAGAGGAGCCACTATCCAGGCTGGGGTAACAGACCTTGTAGGAAGTGTTAGGGCTACTGTTTCACAGTGAGGAATGGAGATGGTATGTTTGTCAGCCAGATCATCCAATTAAGTGTCTATTTTGATGGTAAATGGACAAGTTCAACAAACTTGGCCTGAAGAAAAGTATGATGATCATGGTATCAGAAGTCTCAGAGATGGGAGTTTGGGTCATGCTGTTTATACATAAGTCATCAGGATGACAGAGGTATTGCTAAGGATGTGGGATGGACTTGAACATGTTTAAATGCTTTTGAAAAGAAGACAATAGGCAGGAGAAATTTCTTCAAAAAGCAGAAGGCAAGGGGGGCTATCAGATTCAGATCATGGGTGATATTATAACATGGGATCATGTCTTAGTATTAGTTAAGAGGCATAATTGAGTATAATAATATATCCATGAAAAGCATCACCATTACCTTCACTGAATTTTAAATATCACACTTGTAATATATGGTAACAATTATAGTTGAATCATTTAATGTTGTCTCTATTTCAATTTTTGACATATTATAGCAATTTGATACTGTCATCAAATTGTCAGAATGATCGTACTACCCCCACATTCAATTATCTGCCATATAGTACAATATTGTAACTATACTCAAATTTTTATTTTAACCATTTTTCCCTATAAATTTTGACTGAATTAGGCCATGGTTGTTGGCAAAAACCTTATACTGGATCTGAGCTTCCTACCAAGTACTGTGTCTTTACATCGAAATAAAACAAAACTTCTTCTATCTAGATCACTGGGGAATGGGGCTGGTTTGGATATATGGGAATCCTGAAAGCCTGGCTGTCTTTCAGCCATGTGGCCACTTGCTCTGCTCCCTTCTGGCTAGTCCCATGTCTGCTTTGGGAACTCATCCCACCACTGCTTCATGCCAATTTTTCTTTGGATCCAGCTGGCCCTCACTCTACTGCTGGCTCTGGCTGTTGCATGTTTCTATAACAGACTAAGTCTTCTATTTCCAACATGGCTGGCCCCATCTTTACTTTTGGTCTCAGGCCAGACACAAATTTGTGCAGATAAACTGGAAATTTGGGTGTAGTTAAACAAAGTTGGGGTGGGTATTTGGGATTGTCTTAAGGCCCATCAAACTTTGCAATGTATTCATCATAAGACTGGTAATATTCTGTCTTCAAAGGGAAATAATTTTTTGTCATTCTTCCCCCCCTTCACCAGGCTTCCATCTCCCACTGGCTGAAAATCTGGAAGGGCATGGTCCTGGATATTCTTTTGAATTAGACTGGTGCCATATAACATTTTCACCACTCTAGCATATTTTGTTGAGATTTAAATTTATCACAAATTGTCAGACGCTAGCCATCTCTAGAAAGTAGCTACAGTACACTTTGGTTTCTCTGAATCTTAAGGCACTCAAGCCAAGCAAGAAATGTCAATAAGCAGTACAGAAGGAATCTCTTTACCATCTGTACTTGGGGATTTTTAGTATCAAACATCCAGCAGATAATTAGGCAACTTGTTCGAAATAAAAAGCAAAGTTGTAACTGCAAAAACTCCCAAATGCCCCCTCTTTTTATCCTGCTAGAGTTAAAACTATTTAATAAGAATAAATCAAATTTAGAGATAAGTAGAGAGGTATTTTAACAGATTGTAATGACCAGGCTAATAAAGCTGTAATTTTAGTGTATTTGTATACTTACAGGTATAAATATATCCTCATTTTTATTACATAAATCTAATTCAAGAAACATTGCAAATGCAAAATAAATCAAGTGATTATATTTAAAGATACTATAATGATTTATAAAAGCAGTTTAAGAACCTATGGAAACTAAAATAGGTTAAGTGTAACTGCATGTACCAATTTGTGAAATGAGTATTTTTCGCCTTCCTTAATTCCAGGTTAAAAAAAAAAAAAAAGCCAGAATTTTCACCATCTGTTTCTAAACTGCACAGATGGTTGCAAATTTAAGTCAGTTGTAAAAGCGTATTGCTTAGTGGGCTGTCCACTGTGTTCTCTGATAAGTGTCAAATAAATCAATCGACAGTTAATAGTAGCAGTAACTTTTCATCTACTTAACAATGGTACTAGAACCCATTAACCCATGCAGAATCTCAGTATTTTCCTAGCTAACTCCTCGATGCTGCTTTCTTACCTTGTCCTCTCCCCAGGTTAAAAAAAATCATGACAGTCAAATTGCCATGTGTCTTATTACCCAAATTAAATGTGTACAGTATTAAAATGGTGACATAGCATACTTGATTGAATGGTACGACATGAAACTTAAATATATATAGGTACCTACAGTTGTTCACTGTGAGAAGCAATGCTCTATTGTCACTGATATAAAATTGAAAATATGAATTCACCTATTCTAGTTTGGTCATGCTGACCTATGTTTTTGTTAGTATGTTGGTTTTGCTTTGTTCGGTAGTGGTAGTTGGAAAAAAGAATTAGCCACCCCACAAGCAGGGTTGTAGTAAACAGTAAGGGACAAAATTCCTGCATGTATGATATATGGCACATATATTCTGTAAAGCAGAAAAAAAAAATTCTGTCCTACAACTTGTTCTACACTTGATATGGTTGTGGCTCTTTCTATTTTTTTCTGCTCCTCGGCAACCTTGGCAAACACTTTGGCTATAACTTTCACATGAAGAAAATTTAACAGCATTCCACCTTGAGGATTCAGCTGAATGTCTACTTGAATCAAGAGGCCACAAATCCTCCATACTAGTCGAGGATATTGAATCATTTATGGTTTAAGCTCCTATTACTTTTTCTAAACTTCGGGGTTATTGGACTTCATAGATTCTTATATTTTATTTATGTGAGAGGAGTGTCTGATATTCAACTCAGGTTATTTGAATACCTTTCATTGTTTATGCACCAATGATAACACATTTTTGATATGTATTACCCAAATATCCATTAATTTCATCCACAAAAACCCATTTCTAACACTAATTTTATGGATACAAGAGTCTCTGGTATTAATGTCTGCTTAGTAAGTTGCCTTGCTTCCTAGAGCTACTTCAGGGTACCTGGCATGTAAATTTCTCATCCCAGCAATTCACTGCACCAAGGATGTGATGTAAACAGGTTGGCTATACATCATATATTCTGTCTCTGTTGGCCTCCATGCATAACCAGACTAGTTTGTCTTTGGCAGGGATTTGAATGTGAGAAAGCACCTCATTTGCCCTAAAGTGATTCCTTATTAGCATTTAATTTTCTTGGAATTCTCTCTTCTTTTGTCTTGGGTTAAAACTGCTGAAGAATTGAAGATTTTCAGCCAGCCCTAGCAAGTCTTAGCCCACAAACTGGTCCTCCCCTCTTCCTGATCAAAAAATCAGCCAATTAATGGCTAAACCAGTTAATGGCGAACTGCAGTCTTAGTCTTGAGGTCTTGCAACTTGTCTCGTCATTAACACGTTCTTTGCTTCCCCATGCCTTCTGAGAATTTAAATAGTGAATAACTCTTGAAACAAAACTGGACTTTGATTGATCTTCCTCAGTTTGTTCCATGAAATCTTTAAATTTTTTTTTTATTTTTTAAGATTTTTTATTTATTTATTTGACAGACAGAGATCACAAGTAGGCAGAGAGGCAGGCAGAGAGAGAGAGAGAGAGAGAGGGAAGCAGGCTCCCTGTGGAGCAGAGAGCCCGATGCGGGGCTCGATCCCAGCACCCTGAGATCATGACCTGAGCCGAAGGCAGTGGCTTAACCCACTGAGCCACCCAGGCGCCCCTCCATGAAATCTTTAATTATCTGTAATTATTAGTAAGTTATGGAGCTAATGGTTTTGGTTGATTTTCATTCTTTCCTATTTGTGAACCTTTTCCAAATTCGGCAGCTGTGGATAAATTACCCTGTATTCCATGCATCTAGTGTAAAGAAAAGGACGTGCTGTTTTTGAATACTTTATAGTATTTTTATTAATAAATATTTATGTAATACTTACCACAGGCACTATTTTAAGATCTTTAGAAGTATTAACTACTGGGGCAACTGGGTGGCTCAGTCGGTTAAGCATCCAACTCTTGATTTTCACTGAGGTCACAAGCCCAGGGTCATGAGATCAAATCCCATGTTGGGATCCACACTGGGCGTGGAGCCTGCTTAGGATTCTCTCTCTCCCATTGCCACTTCTCCCCCTACCCCTGCTCACTGGTGCCCTCTCTCCCTCTAAAAAAAGTATTAACTACCATAATGCTCATAACTATCCTATACTATAGATACATATATTATCCTGATTTGAAATATGAGTAAACTGAGGCACAGATAAATTAAGAATCTTGTTCAAGGTCACACAGCTAGTAAGTGGTATAGCTGAAGTTGAAAACAAAATAATCTGATTCCAGAGAATGTGCTGTTAATTACTTATAGCTAATATCAAACTATGATTGATTATATAATATGATAATTATTGATTAATCAATAATTTCTTATTCATCTTATTTTCTTCTCCAAGTGATCACCAGAATATAGAGTTAATTTTTGTTTCCACCCATCCAACATCTAAAGAATTACCAAGATTTCCTTGTCCTGCAGGCCTGCATTCTTCTCCCATAGGGGCTCACTAAGGAAATGTTATTGCCATCCTAAAATATGGTTTTCTAAGGCAATCAAACTGCCTTACCAAGAAGGGAAGGAAAATCTAGAGGGTGGAGGGAGGAAAGACCTTCAGTAATGCCAAAAAGAATAGAGAATTGCTAGAGTTTGGGGCATGTGAGAGACTGAAGCCCCTTGGGGAGTAGTATTTATTGGCATAGATAGAAGGATTCTTGCAGATCATAAATTAGTTCTATAGTGTTGCAGAAACCAAGATAACCAACATCCAACTGAACATAAATGGACTGATTCCTATAAAGAACAAAGAACAAAGTTACATATTTTTCATTAGAAATGGGTTTTATTTCTTATTTTTTTAGTCCCAGACTTACTGAGATATAATGAACACATAACACTGTGCAAGTTTAACAGGAAGAACAAGATGATTTGATGCATGTATGGATTGTGAAATGATTACCACAATAGGGTTAGTTAACACTTCTATCACTTCATATAGTTACAATTTTTATTTTGTGGTGTAAACATTTAAGATCTAGTCTTTTAACAATTTTCAATTCTATAATACAATATTATTAACCATAGTCACCATGCTGTATATTAAACCCTAAGAACTTACTCATCTGATAATGGAAAGTTATATTATGACACACATCTTCCCATTTTCCTACCCTTAACTTTTTAAGATTCCACATATAAATGATATCATATAGTATTTGTTTTTTTTCTGTCTGACTTATTTCACTTATTATAATGCCTTCAAGGTTCGTCATGTGGTTGCAAATGGCAAGATTTATTTCTATTTGTGGCTGAATAATATTCCATTGTGTATATATACACAGCACATTTTCTTTATTCATTTATCTGTTGATGGACACTTAATTGCTTCCTTACCTTGGCGATGGTAAATAATGCTGCTATGAACATGGGGGTGCCTATGTATTTTTAAATTAGTGTATTTTCTACAGTTTTATTTATTCATTTGAGAGAGAGAGAGCACATGTATGAGTAACAGCAGAAGGAGAGGGAGAAGCAGGTTCTCCACTGAGCAGGGAGCCTGATGCAGGGCTCGATCCCAGAACCCTGAAATCATGACCTGAGGTGAAGGAAGACATTTAACCAACTGAGCCACCCAGACACCCCAAATTAGTGGGGTTTTTTTCTTCAGATAGGTACTCAAAAGTAGAATTGATGGGTCATATGTTATTTCCATTTTTAATTTTTCGAGGAACCTCCCTACCGTTTTCCGTAATGGCTGCACCATGTTACATCCCCACCAACAGTGTACAGAGTTCCCTTTTCACCATATCCTTGCCAATACTTGTTATTTGATGTATTTTGGTAATAGCTATCCTAACAGATGTGAGGTGATATCTTATTGTGGTTTTGATTTGCATTTCCAGATAATTAGTGACATTGAATATTTTTCCACGTACGCATTCGTTAATATGTCTTTGTAAAAATAGCTATTTAGGTGCTCTATCCATTTCTTAACTAGATAGTGTTTGCTTTTCTGCTATTGAGTTGTATTGAGTTTGTTACATATTTTGGATATTAACCCCTTATCATATAGATGATTTGGAAATGTTTTTTCATTATGTAAGTTTCCATTTCATTCAGTTAGTAGTTTCTTTTGCGCTACTCTATACTCTGGGTGCAGCGAGGGATACATGAGCCCATCTGGCAGCATCCCACGCAGCTAGGGAAGCAGGGCACTCTCTCACTCACATTCTCTTACTTTCCCCTTTGGAAAAATCAGGGGCCAAGAAGACCTTCCCTGGCACCGGGTTGTGCCACCCTGGGGAAGAGCTGACGTTGGTAAAGTCATTGTTTGGCTTACCCTTTCCAGTGTGTCCAATTTCAGATTTTTTTTTTCTTTTCTCTAGCAGTCTTCTGGAACTTCTTTCCTGAGCTCCTGGATATTCATAAAGGCTCCATGGCTCCTGAGTGATTGTCTGAATCAGTGATGTCCAGGGGCTCCCAGACAATGGCCAAGAGGTGCTGAGCTGGTTCACAGTTCCTATCAAGGTCCATAGCCAGGATCAGGGTATGTGTGCTTCTTACCCAATGCACGGTGGGCTAGATTCCTTCCTCCCCTGGTCCCTTGGTGTAAATATCTGGTGACAGAACCAAAGCCAAAATGGCTGTAGCCAAGTATTCAGGGATATAGAGCTATTTCCAGGATCACAGGTCAGCACGTCACCTCCTTGGCTGTGGGCTTTTTTTCTTAAAATGGCTCTCCTGGGTTTTGGACCATACCAGGATTTCACAATCCCTTTCGCCAAATCCCACAGCTCCCACAAAAGCACTTTAGTCTGTAGATGGATGCCAAATTGTTATTGCCAGGGGGAATATGAGCAAAGGATGTCTTATTTGGCCATCTTCTTGATGTCACCCCAGCTTCTGTTCCAAACTTTCTGTACAGTATAAGCCTGAGTATACTTTAATGACTTAAGGCCAAGGAGGGATTGCTATTAAGGACTAATAATTGGATGCCTTCTGAACCCAGGCCACTGGTACCTTGAGATTTAGAACTGGCTTTAATTTGATTTGATGAAATAATACGTTTTCTTTAAATTGTGTGTATGTGTGTGTGTGAAATTTTTAAAACATAAAAATGTGGCCACAACATGCACACTATTTTGTAATTTGACATTTAACTTACCAACTCTTCTGTTACTACTTTTGTATATCATTGTTTATTCAAAAACTCTTATTAGATGTTAAATATTTTCTTTGTTACTAGCAGTGGGGCCATGAATATTTTAATAACTAAACATTTTTTAATTTACCCTTTTATTTCCAAGATAATTTGCTAAATCTTATTATTTTGGAAATTCTGTTGCTAGGTCAAAATGATCTTGTAACATTTTGTGTGTGTATGTGTGTGTGTGTGTGTGTTTCAGTTCAATTAGCCAACATAGAGTACATCATTAGTTTCAGATGTAGTGTTCAGTGATTCATCAGTTGCCTAAAACACCCAGTGCTATCACATCACGTGCCCTTCTTAATGTCCATCACCCAGTTTCCCCATCCTCCTACCCATCTCCCCTTCTGCAACCCTCAGTTTGTTTCCCAGAGTCAAGTCTCTTATGGTTTGTCTCCCTCCCTGATTTCTTTCCATTCAGTTTTACCTCCCTTCCCCTATGATCCTCTGCACTATTTCTTATAGTCCACATACGAGTGAAACCATATGACAGCTGTCTTTCTCTGATTGACTTATTCCACTAGGCATAATACCCTCCAGTTCCATCCAGGTGATGTAAGTGGTAGGTATTATTCATCCTTTTGATGGCTGAGTAATATTTCTTTGTATATATGAACCACATCTTCTTTATCCACCCATCAGATGAGGAACATCTCAGCTCCTTCCACAGTTTAGCTGTTGTGGACACTGCTGCTATGAATATTGGGGTACAGGTGTGCCTTTTTTTCACCACATCTGTATCACTGGGGTAAATATCCAGTAGTGCAATTGCTGGGTCATAGGGTAGCTCTGTTTTTAACTTCTTGAGGAATCTCCATTTTGTTTTCGGAAGTGGCTGTACTAGCTTGCATTCCCACCATAAGTGGGAACAACATTTGTTGTTTCCTGTCTTGTTCATTGTAGCCATTCTGACTGGTGTGAGGTGGTGTCTCATTGTGCTTTTGATATATGTTTCTATGATACTGAGTGATGTTGAAAATTTTTTCATGTGTTTGGTGGCCATTTGTATGTCTCCTCTGGAGAAATGTCTGTTCACGTCTTCTGCCGTTTTCTTGACTAGATTCTTTGTTTTTTAGGTTTTGAGTTTTATTTTTATTTTTATTTAAGATTTTATTTATTTATTTGACAGACAGAGATCACAAGTAGGCAGAGAGTCAGGCAGGGCGGGGGTGGGGGGGTGGGAAGCAGGCTCCCTGCTGAAGCAGAGAGCCCGATGCAGGACTTGATCCTAGGACCCTGGGATCATAACCTGAGCCAAAAGAAGAGGCTTTAACCCAGTGAGCCACCCAGGTGCCCCAGGTTTTGAGTTTTATACATTCATTACAGATCTTAGATATCAGCCCTTTATCCGATATGTTATTTGCAAACATCTTCTCCCATTTGGTAGGCTGCCTTTGAGTTTAGTGGTTTTGTTTTGTTTTGTTTTGTTTTAAGATTTTACTCATTTATTTATTTGATAGAGAAAGACCACAATTAGAGGTTGTTGCAGGAGAGCAAGAGGGAAAAGCAGGTGCCCTGCTGAACCCGGAACCCAATTCAGGGCTCAAGCCCAGGACCCTGGGGTCATGACTGACCCAAAGGCAGATGATTAACTGAGCCACCTAGGCACCCCTGGTTTTCTTTTTCAACATTCCTTAGGCTATTTCAGGTCTTTTCTGGTTCCTTACAAATTTTAGGATTGTTTGTTCCAGCTCTGTGAAAAATGTTGATGGTATTTTGATAGATATTGCATTGAATGTGTAGATTGCTCTGGGAAGCATAGACATTTAACAATGTTCATTCTTGCAATACATGAGCATGGAATGTTTTTCCATCTCTTTGTGTCTTCCTCAATTTCTTTCATAAGTGTTCTGTAGTTTTTAGTGTACAGATACTTTACCTCTTTGGTTAGTTATATTACTAGGTGTCTTTCAGGTTTGGGGGCAATTGTAAATGGGATTAATTCCTTAATTTCCCTTTCTTCAGTCACATTGTTAGTGTATAGAAATGCAACTGATTTCCGTGCACTGATTTTGTAATCTTCCAGGTTGCTGAATTGCTTTATGAGTTCTAGCAATTTTGGGGTAGAGCCTTTTGGGTTTTCCACATAGAGTATCATATCATCTGCGAAAAGTGAGAATTTGACTTCTTTGTCAGTTTGAATGCCTTTTATTTCTTTTTGTTGATGGATTGCTGAAGCTAGGACTTTTCATACTATGTTGAACAACAGAGGTGAGAATGGGCATCCCTGTCATGTTTCTGACCTTAGGGGAAAAGCTCTCAGTTTTTCCCCATGGAGAATGATATTCGCTGTGGGCTTTTCGCACATGGCATTTATGATTTTGAGGTTTGTTTCCTCTATTTCTACACTGTGAAGTGTTTTGATCAAGAAAGGATGCTCTAGGGGGCACCTAAGTGTCTCAGTGGGTTAAGCCTCTGCGTTTGGCTCAGGTCATGATCCTAGGGTCCTGGGATCGAGCCCCAAATGGGACTCTCTGTTCAGTGGACAGCCTGCTTCCCCCCCTCTCTCTGTCTGCCTCTCTGCCTACTTGTGATCTCTCTCTCTGTCAAATAAATAAATAAAAATAAAATCTTTAAAAAAAAAGAAAAAGAAAGGATGCTGTATTTTGTCAAATGTTTTTTATTTTTTTTGCATCAATTGAGATGATCATATGGTTCTTGTCTTTTCCTTTATTAATATGATCTATCATGTTGATTGATTTGTGAATGTTGAGCCACCCTTACATCCCAGGAATAAATCCCGCTTGGTCATGGTGACATTAAAAGGGTCAATAGTCCCTTTTAATGAACTGTTGGATCCTACTGGCTAGTATCATGGTGAGTATTTTGGCATCCATGTTCACTGGAACTATTGGTTTGTAATTCTCCTTTTTGATGGGTCTTTGTCTGGTTTTGGGATCAAAGTAATGCTGGCCTTATTGAATGAGTTCAGAAGTTGTCTTTCCATCTCTAACAGCTTCTATAGAATAGATATTATTTCTTTAAATATTTGGTAAAATTCTCATGGGAAGCCGTCTGGCTCTGGGCTTTTGTTTTGGGGGAGGTTTTTGAGTACTTCTTCAATTTTCTTGCTGGTTATCTGTCCATTTAGATTTTCTATTTCTTCCTGTTTCAGTTTTGATGATGTATACCTCTCTAGGAATGCATCTACTTCTTCCAGATTGAGTAATTTGTTGCCATATAGTTCCTCATAATACATTCTTAAAATTGTTTGAATTTCCTTGATGTTGGTATTGATCTTTCCCTTTTCATTCATGATTTTATATATTTGAGTCCTTTCTCTTTCTTTTTGGTAAGTGGCTAAAAGTTTATCAATCTCATTAATTCTTTCAAAGAAGCAGCTTCTAGTTTCATTGATTTGTTTTACTGTTTTTGGTTCCTATATCATTGATTTCTGCTCTAATCTTTATTATTTCTCTTCTCCTGCTTCATTTACACTTTATGTGCTGTTCTTTCTCCAGGTCCTTTAGGTGTAACGTTAGTTTGTGTATTTGGGATTTTTCTAATTTTCTGAGAGAGGCTTTTATTGAAATGTACTTCCCTCTTAGTACTGTCTTTGCTGTATCGTAAAGGTTTTGAACAGTGTGTTTTCATTCTCATTAGTTTTCATGAATTTTTAAAATTCTTCTTTAATTTTCTGGTTAGCCCATTCATTCTTTAGCAGGATGCTCCTTAACCTCCCCGTATTTGAGTTCCTTCCATATTTCCTCTTGTGA
Source organism: Mustela nigripes (assembly GCF_022355385.1). Taxonomy (NCBI): domain Eukaryota; kingdom Metazoa; phylum Chordata; class Mammalia; order Carnivora; family Mustelidae; genus Mustela; species Mustela nigripes. Next base: position 169,641,170 of record NC_081559.1, read on the forward strand.
TTAATTTCAAGTTTCAAAGCATTGTGGTCTAAAAATATGTAGAGAATAATCCCAATCTTTTGGTATTAGTTGAGACGATTTGTGATGCAGTATGTAATCTATTCTGGAGAAAGGTCCATGTGCACTTTAGAAGAATGAATATTCGGGGGGAGGAGTCAAGGTGGCGGAGAAGTAGCAGGCTGAGACTACTTCAGCTAGCAGATCAGCTAGATAGCTTATCTAAAGATTGCAAACACCTGCAAATCCATTGGCAGATCGAAGAGAAGAAGAACAGAAATTCTAGAAACAGAAAAACAACCACTTTCTGAAAGGTAGGACTGGCGGAGAAGTGAATCCAAAGCGACGGGAAGATAGACCCCGGGGGGAGGGGCCGGCTCCCGGCAAGCGACGGAGCAACGGAGCACAAAATCAGGACTTTTAAAAGTCTGTTCCGCTGAGAGACATCGCTCCAGAGGCTAAACCGGGGCGAAGCCCATGCGGGGTCAGCGTGGCCTCGGGTCCCGCAGGGACACAGAAGGATCAGAGCCGACAATAAGCTCACAGCTCGGGGTTACCTTGAACCAGTTGCAGGCTCAGTGAGCTCGGAGCTCGGCTGGAGGTCAGGCAGACGGGAGTTACTGGGCACTGTTTTCTGAGGGCGCACTAAGGAGTGGGGCCCCAGGCTCTCGGCTCCTCTGGGCCAGAGACCAGGAGGCGCCATTTGTATTCCTGTCCTTCGGAACTCTACAGAAAGTGCTCAGGGAACAAAAGCTCCTGAAAGCAAAGCTGAGCAGATTACTCATCCCGGCCCCTGGTAAGGGCAGTGCAATTCCGCCTGGGGCAAAGACACTTGAGAATCACTACACCAGGCCCCTCCCCCAGAAGATCAACAAGAAACCCAGCCAAGACCAAGTTCACCTACCAAGGAGTGCAGTTTCAATACTAAGGAGAGCAGCAGAATTCCAGAGGAGGAGAAAGCAAAGCAGGGAACTCATGGCTTTCTCCCTGTGATTTTTTAGTCTTGCAGTTAATTTAATTTTTTTCTTTTTCTTTTTTTTTCTCTTCTTCTGCTAAAATTTTTTTTAACTTTTACCCTTTTCTTTTTTAACTAGTTTAATATACATATTTTTTCTTTTTTATACTTTTCTTTATTCGTTTTCTTTTTTATTTTCTTTCTTTCTTTCTTTTGGAACCTCTTTTTATCCCCTTTCTCCCCGATCACGATTTGGGATCTCTTCTTATTTGGTTAAAGCATATTTTCCTGGGGTTGTTGCCACCCTTTTATTATTTTACTTGCTCCTTCATATACTCTTATCTGGACAAAATGACAAGGCGGAAATGTTCACCACACAAAAAAGAACAAGAGGCAGTACCGAAGGCTAGGGACCTAACCAACACAGACATTGGTGATATGTCAGATCTAGAGTTCAGAATGACAATTCTCAAGGTTCTAGCCAGGCTCGGAAAAGGCATTGAAGATATTAGAGAAACCCTGTCGGGAGATATAAAAGCCCTTTCTGGAGAAATAAAAGAACTAAAATCTAACCAAGTTGAAATAAAAAAAGCTATTAATGAGGTGCAATCAAAAATGGAGGCTCTCACTGCTAGGATAAATGAGGCAGAAGAAAGAATTAACGATATAGAAGACCAAATGACAGAGAATAAAGAAGCTGAGCAAAAGAGGGACAAACAGCTACTGGACCACGAGGGGAGATTTCAAGGGATAAGTGACACCATAAGATGAAACAACATTAGAATAATTAGGATTCCAGAAGAAGAAGAAAAAGAGAGGGGAGCAGAAGGTATACTGGAGAGAATTATTGGGGAGAATTTCCCCAATATGGCAAAGGGAACAAGCATCAAAATTCAGGAGGTTCAGAGAACACCCCTCAAAATCAATAAGAATAGGCCCACACCCCGTCACCTAATAGTAAAATTTACAAGTCTTAGTGACAAAGAGAAAATCCTGAAAGCAGCCTGGGAAAAGGAGTCTGTAACATACAATGGTAAAAATATTAGATTGGCAGCTGACTTATCCACAGAGACCTGGCAGGCCAGAAAGAGCTGGCATGATATTTTCAGAGCACTAAACAAGAAAAACATGCAGCCAAGAATACTATATCCAGCTAGGCTATCATTGAAAATAGAAGGAGAGATTAAAAGCTTCCAGGACAAACAAAAACTGAAAGAATTTACGAAGACCAAACCAGCTCTAAAGGAAATATTGAAAGGGGTCCTCTAAGCAAAGAGAGAGCCTACAAGTGGTAGATCAGAAAGGAACAGAGAGCATATACAGTAACAGTCACCTTACAGGCATTACAATGGCACTAAATTCATATCTCTCAATAGTTACCCTGAATGTTAATGGGCTAAATGCCCCAATCAAAAGACACAGGGTATCAGAATGGATAAAAAACAAAACCCATCTATATGTTGCCTACAAGAAACTCATTTTAAGCCCAAAGACACCTCCAGATTTAAAGTGAGGGGGTGGAAAAGAATTTACCATGCTAATGGACATCAGAAGAAAGCAGGAGTGGCAATCCTTATATCAGATCAATTAGATTTTAAGAAAAAGACTATAATAAGAGATGAGGAAGGACACTATATCATACTCAAAGGGTCGGTCCAACAAGAAGATCTAACAATTTAAATATGTATGCCCCCAACGTGGGAGTAGCCAACTATATAAACCAATTAATAACAAAATCAAAGAAACACATCAACAATCATACAATAATAGTAGGGGACTTTAATACTCCCCTCATTGAAATGGACAGATCATCCAAGCAAAAGATCAACAAGGAAATAAAGGCCTTAAACGACACACTGGACCAGATGGACATCACAGATATATTCAGAACATTTCATGCCAAAGCAACAGAATACATATTCTTCTCTAGTACACATGGAACATTCTCCAGAATAGATCAAATCCTCGGTCCTAAATCAGGACTCAACCGGTATCAAAAGATTGGGATCATTCCCTGCCTATTTTCAGACCACAATGCTCTGAAGCTAGAACTCAACCACAAAAGGAAGTTTGGAAAGAACCCAAATACATGGAGACTAAACAGCATCCTTCTAAAGAATGAATGGGTCAACCGGGAAATTAAAGAAGAATTGAAAAAAATCATGGAAACAAATGATAATGAAAATACAATGGTTCAAAATCTGTGGAACACAACAAAGGCAGTCCTGAGAGGAAAATATATAGCAGTACAAGCCTTTCTCAAGAAACAAGAAACGTCTCAGGTACACAACCTAACCCTACACCTAAAGGAGCTGGAGAAAGAACAAGAAAGAAACCCTAAGCCCAGCAGGAGAAGAGAAATCATAAAGATCAGAGCAGAAATCAATGAAATAGAAACCAAAAAAACAATAGAACAAATCAATGAAACTAGGAGCTGGTTCTTTGAAAGAATGAATAAAATTGATAAACTCCTGGCCAGACTTATCAAAAGGAAAAGAGAAAGGACCCAAATAAATAAAATCATGAATGAAAGAGGAGAGATCACAACTAACACCAAAGAAATACAAACTATTATGAGAACATACTATGAGCAACTCTACACCAACAAATTTGACAATCTGGAAGAAATGGATGCATTCCTAGAAACATCTAAACTACCACAACTGAACCAGGAAGAAATAGAAAGCCTGAACAGACCCATAACCAGTAAGGAGATTGAAACAGTCATTAAAAATCTCCAAACAAACAAAAGCGCAGGGCCAGACAGCTTCCCGGGGGAATTCTACCAAACATTTAAAGAAGAACTAATTCCTATTCTCCTGAAACTGTTCCAAAAAATAGAATGGAAGGAAAACTTCCAAACTCATTTTATGAGGCCAGCATCACCTTGATCCCCAAACCAGACAAGGATCCCATCAAAAAAGAGAGCTATAGACCAATATCCTTGATGAACACAGATGTGAAAATTGTCACCAAAATACTAGCCAATAGGATTCAACAGTACATTAAAAGGATTATTCACCACGACCAAGTGGGATTTATTCCAGGGCTGCAAGTTTGGTTCAACATCCGCAAATCAGTCAATGTGATACAACACATCAATAAAAGAAAGAACAAGAACCATATGATACTCTCAATAGATGCTGAAAAAGCATTTGACAAAGTACAGCATCCCTTCCTGATCAAAACTCTTCAAAGTGTAGGGATAGAGAGCACATACCTCAATATCATCAAAGCCATCTATGAAAAACCCACCAAAAATATCATTCTCAATGGAGAAAAACTGAAAGCTTTTCCGCTAAGGTCAGGAACACGACAGGGATGTCCATTATCACCACTGCTATTCAATATAGTACTAGAAGTCCTAGCCTCAGCAATCAGACAACAAAAGGAAATTAAAGGCATCCAAATTGTCAAAGAAGTAGTCAAATCATCACTCTTCGCAGATGATATGATACTCTATGTGGAAAACCCAAAAGACTCCACTCCAAAACTGCTAGAACTTGTACAGGAATTCAGTAAAGTGTCAGGATATAAAATCAATGCACAGAAATCAGTTGCATTTCTCTACACCAACAGCAAGACAGAAGAAAGAGAAATTAAGGAGTCAATCCCATTTACAATTGCACCCCAAACCATAAAATACCTACGAATAAACCTAACCAAAGAGGCACAGAATCTATACTCAGAAAACTATAAAGTACTCATGAAAGAAATTGAGGAAGACACAAAGAAATGGAAAATTGTTCCATGCTCCTGGATTGGAAGAATAAATATTGTGAAAATGTCTATGCTACCTAAAGCAATCTACATATTTAATGCAATTCCTATCAAAGTACCATCCATCTTTTTCAAAGAAATGGAACAAATAATTCTAAAATTTATATGGAACCAGAGAAGACCTCGAATAGCCAAAGGGATATTGAAAAAGAAAGCCAAAGTTGGTGGCATCACAATTCCGGACTTCAAGCTCTATTACAAAGCTGTCATCATCAAGACAGCATGGTACTGGCACAAAAACAGACACATAGATCAATGAAACAGAAGAGAGAGCCCAGAAATAGACCCTCAACTCTATGGTCAACTAATCTTCGACAAAGCAGGAAAGAAATTCCAATGGAAAAAAGACAGCCTCTTCAATAAATGATGTTGGGAAAATTGGACAGCTACGTGCAGAAAAATGAAATTGGACCATTTCCTTACACCACACACCAAAATAGACTCAAAATGGATGAAGGACCTCAATGTGCGAAAGGAATCCATCAAAATCCTTGAGGAGAACACAGGCAGCAACCTGTTCGACCTCAGCCGCAGCAACATCTTCCTAGGAACATCGCCAAAGGCAAGGGAAACAAGAGCAAAAATGAATTATTGGGATTTCATCAAGATCAAAAGCTTTTGCACAGCAAAGAAAACAGTCAACAAAACCAAAAGACAACTGACAGAATTGGAGAAGATATTTGTAAACAACATATCAGATAAAGGACTAGTTTCCAAAATCTATAAAGAACTTAGCAACTCAACACCCAAAGAACAAATAATCCAATCAAGAAATGGGCAGAGGACATGAACAGACATTTCTGCAAAGAAGACATCCAGATGGCCAACAGACACATGAAAAAGTGCTCCATATCACTCGGCATCAGGGAAATACAAATCAAAACCACAATGAAATATCACCTCATACCAGTCAGAATGGCTAAAATCAACAAGTTAGGATGCTGGCGAGGATGCGGAGAAAGGGGAACCCTCCTACTCTGTTGGTGTGAAAGCAGTCTGGTGCAGCCACTCTGGAAAACAGCATGGAGGTTCCTCAGAATGTTGAAAATAGAACTGCCCTATGACCCAGCAATTGCACTACTGGGTATTTACCCTAAAGATACAAACGTAGTGATCCGAAGGGGCACGTGCACCCGAATGTTTATAGCAGCAATGTCCACAATAGCCAAACTATGGAAAGAACCTAGATGTCCATCAACAGATGAATGGATCTAGAAGAAGTGGTATATATACACAATGGAATACTATGCAGCCATCAAAAGAAATGAAATCTTGCCATTTGCGACAACATGGATGGAACTAGAGCATATCATGCTTATTGAAATAAGTCAAGCGGAGAAAGACAACTATCATATGATCTCCCTGATATGAGGAAGTGGTGATGCAACATGGGGGCTTAAGGGGGTAGGAGAAGAATAAATGAAACAAGATGGGATTGGGAGGGAGACAAACCATAAGTGACTCTTTTTTTTTTTTTTTAAAGATTTTATTTATTTATCAGAGAGAGAGGGGAGAGAGAGCGAGCACAGGCAGACAGAATGGCAGGCAGAGGCAGAGGGAGAAGCAGGCTCCCTGCTGAGCAAGGAGCCCTACATGGGACTCGATCCCAGGACGCTGGGATCATGACCTGAGCCGAAGGCAGCTGCTTAACCAACTGAGCCACCCAGGCGTCCCCCATAAGTGACTCTTAATCTCACAAAACAAACTGAGGGTTGCTGGGAGGAGGGGGGTTGGGAGAAGGGGGGTGGGGTTATGGACATTGGGTAGGTTATGTGCTTTGGGGAGTGCTGTGAAGTGTGTAAACCTGGCGATTCACAGACCTGTACCCCTGGGGATAAAAATATATGTTTATAAAAAATAAAAAATTTTAAAAAAAAAGAAGAAGAATGAATATTCGGTTGTTTTAGGATGAATGTTCTGTATGTATCTGTGAAGTCCATCTGGTTCAGTGTGTCATTCAAAGCCCTTGATCTTCTGCTTAGACTATCTATTCATTGCTGTGAGTGGGGTGTTGAAGTACCCTACTCTTAATGTATGATGATCAATGTGTTTCTTTACTTAGTTTATTAATTGATTTATATAACTGGCTGCTCCCATGTTGGGGGCATAAATATTTAGAATTGTTAGATCTTTTTGTTGAATATTGAATAAACCCTTTAAGAATGCTATAGTTTCCCTATTCATCTCTTACTACAGTCTTTGCTTTAAAATCTGATATAAAGATTGCTATCCCAGCTTTCTTTTGAGGTCCCTTAGCACGATAAATGGTTCTCCACACCCTCACTTTCAGTCTGGGAGTGTCTTTAGGTCTAGAATGAGTCTCTTGTAGATAGAATATTGATTGGTCTTGCTTTTTTATCCAATCTGATACCCTATGTCTTTTGATTGGAGCATTTAGCCCATTTATATTCAGAGTTACTATTGAAAGCTATGGATTTAGTGCTCTTGTATTGCCTGAAAAGTCCCTGTTTCTGTAGATTGTCTCTGTTTCTTTCTGGTCTGTGTTACCCTTGGGCCCTCTCTTTGCTTACAAGATGCCCCTTAATATTTCTTGCAGGGATGGCTTGGTGGTCACATATACTTGGTGGTCACATATACTCTTTGTTCTAGAAGCTCTTTATGTCTCCTTCCATTATGAATGACAGCCTTGCTGGATAATGTATTCTTGGCTGCATGTTCTTCTCATTTAGTACCCTGAATATATCATGCCAGCCCTTTCTGGCCTTCTAGGTCTCAGTGGGTAGGTCTGATGTCAGTTTAATGTTCCTACCTCTGTAAGTAGGATCCTCTTGTCTCCAGCTACTTTCAGGATTTTCTCTTTTTCTCTGAAATTTGCAAGCTTCATTATTATATACTGGGGTGTTGCTCTATTTTTCTTGATTTGGGGAGGGGTCCTCTTTACCTCTTAGACATGAATGCTTTTTTCCTTCCCTAGATTATGGAAGTTCTCAGCTATGATTTGTTCAAATATACCTTCTGGCCCTCTCTCTCTTCACCCTCAGGCACCCCAATAATTCTGACATTGGTACATTTCATGCCATCACTAATTTCTCAAAACCTCTGCTCATGGGCTATTAATTGTTCTTCTCTCTTATTAATTGTTCTTCCTCAACTTCCTTCCTTCCCATCAACCTGTCATCTAGGTCAATTACTCTCTCTTCTGCCTCATTCAGCCTAGCTATTAGATCATCCAATTGTAGCATCTTTAAAAAATTTTTTAATTTTTTAAAGATTTTATTTATTTATTTGACAGAGGAGATCACAAGTAGGCAGAGAGGCAGGCAGAGAGAGAGGAGGAAGCAGGCTCCCTGCTGAGCAGAGAGCCTGATGTGGGGCTCAATCCCAGGACCCAGGGATCATGACCTGAGCTGAATACAGAGGCTTTAACCCACTGAGCTGCCCAGGTGCCCCCAATTTGTAGCATTTTTAATTTTGAATCTCACTTACAGCATTTTTAATTTTGGCCTGATTAGATCTCATTTCTGCACTGATTCTGTAGTGTCTTTTATGCTTTTTTCCAAGCCCAGCTATTAACTTTATAGTTGTTATCCTGAATTCCATCACTGACATCTTACTTATACCCATATTGATTAGATCTGTGGCAGAGAATATTGCCATTGGTTCTTTTTTTGGTTGTGAATTCCTCCTGCTAGTCATTTTTCCCAGAGAACAATAGATAAGCAAGTGAGTAGAATCAAAAATATTAACCATGACCCTAGCAAAACACATGCTAGACAAATCAGAAAAGCTCAGAAACCAAAACAGAAAATCAAACAAAACAAAACAAAGCAAAAACAAAAACAAAAACAAACAAACAAAAAAAGGAATACTGGAGAATATAAGGAGAAGAAAAAGAAAAAAGGAAAAGAGAAAGAAAAAGAAAAAAGGAGAATATAACCTCACAGGGTAGACGAAACAGGGTTTTGTTCCTGAACGAAATTTGGTCTGTGCATTAGAAAACACTAACTCAGGGCATCTGGGTGGCTCAGTGAGTTAAAGCCTCTGCCTTTGGCTCAGGTCATGATCCCAGGGTCCTGGGATCAAACTCCGCATAGGGCTCTCTGCTCAGCAGGGAGCCTGCTTCCCTTCCTCTCTTTCTGCCTGCCTCTCTGCCTACTTGTGATCTCTGTCTGTCAAATAAATAAATACAATCTTTTAAAAAAATGTTTAGAAAACACCAACTCCCAAAATTACAAAGAAAGCAGAATATATATTTATACAAAAATAAAATTGAATAGAGTGAAATGATATATGCCAAAAATGAAACACATATCTATAAAATGTAGAGGTAAAGAATAGAAGTTAAAAAGTGACTTAAAAGCAAAAAGTTGATAAAATAAGAAACTAGGTGAAAGGGGGAAAAAAGGAAAAAATAAATGGAAAATTTTAGACTGAAACATAAATGAATCATGTGAAAAAACCTCAAGTTCTATATACTATTTTCCCCAACACTAGAGTTTTACAGTCTTGTGAGATCCACAAACTTGCTGTGGGCCTGTTCTTCCAGTTGGTCTTCTGGGAGAGGAGCCTGCTGTGATGCTTTTCAGGTGTCCTTTCTTGGGTGGAGTTGCACCACCCCTTGCCTAGGGTGCTGAGCTCAGTGTAAGCTGTCCTCTGGTGGCTTTTGTTCCCTGAGGCTTTCCCCACCTTTTTAGAGGATCAAAATAAAAATGGCTGTGCCCCTCATCTCCAGCCCCAAAGCTGAAAGACAGCAGTACTCCCTCTTCAGTAAATACTCTGAGACACTTTTGTGTGTGCCAAACTCTACAGACTCTTGCAGTGCATGCCCACAGTGTGGGGGGGAGGGAGGGCTGGAGGTTCCCAAGTTACTTCCCTTTATAGGGCCCTGGTGCTGAGAACATTCTCGGGATTGTGAGTATACTTGCTCTGCCCCTTCGGGGGTATGTCAGGTAGTCCCCATGTTTCAGTCCATTATAGGGTACCAAGCAGAGAGTGGTCTCCAGATTGGGCCAGCTCATGGTGGCTGAACTGAGATCCCCTTTCTGGGCTCAGTGACTATAACCAATTTCACGGATCCACTGCTAGGGAACTCTACTGGCTCAGACACCCCTGTTAGTTCTGTGACTCCTGGGATCCTGAGATGATACTGACCCACCTAGAATTCTGCCTGTTTCATCCCCTGATCCCCAAGATAGGGATGCTTCTCACTGGAGCAGATTTCTAAGGGTTCTGATTCTGCCCTCTGGGGCTATATCACTGTGGAACCAGCTCATGAAGTTTCCCTCCCCCATCCATTCATCTTCTAATATCTCCCCCTCAGATTCACTTCTCTGCACCTACTACCTTGCAAAAAGCAGTCAATTTTCTACTTGTGGGATTCCAGATATTTTTTTTCTTACATGTCAGGCTGAATTCATGGGTGTTCAGAATGGTTTAATAGTTATCTAGCTAAATTCAAGGGACCAAATGAAATGAGGTCCCTTAATCTTCCACTACCTTGCCTCTTGCAACATTTTGTGGTCTTTAGAAAGATACTGATTTACATTATTGTTATTTGGTTATAGGAATGTCCATTTCTTCAAATATTTGAAATTTTAATGATTCTATGTGCCAGATCTTATTATTATTTTTAAACAATCTTTGACAATTTTACAAAGGAAAGTGATATCTCATTGGTGATCTATGTTTTGCTTTTATTTGATTACTGGGGAGATTTCCCAGTTTTATTTATTTTTATGAGTCAATATTTTTCCTCTTTGGTGGTTTGCCTACTTTGATTCCTAAGCAAATGTTTCTTAGATCTTCTAAAATTATGACACCACCCTTTTTCTTCAATGGCTATATTCTTTCGTTCAAAATTGTCTTCCGATCTCCTTAACTTTTATGGGTTTTTTTTAAAGATTTTATTTATTTATTTGACAGAGAGAGAGAGAGAGATCATAAGTAGGTAGAGAGAGAGGAGGAAGCAGGCTCCCTGCTGAGCAGAGAGCCTGATGCAGGACTCAATCCCAGGACACTGAGATTATGACCTGAGCCAAAGGCAGAGGCTTAACCCACTGAGGCACCCAGGTGCCCCTAACTTTTATGTTTTGAGGATAAATCTTAGAGTATAAACACAGTAATTTTCTTAAGTTAAAGTAACTATTCTGGGACACCAGGGAACATTACAGAAGGGGGAAAAATTCACATCCTGATATAATGGCATAGCCTGTTTTTCTTATGAAGATAAACATTTTATTTTTAAAGAAATTTTTAAAGTATCCAAGTGAACCTCACTAACAGTTGACATATTACAGTATTGACATACCAAATAGACTTTGAAGCTGTTATTTCAATTTTATTTTCTCATACATGAGAATGAACATATCTGAATATGAAGTAAGTTAAAATAAATCACAGAATGGCAAAAGAAAGTTGCTAAGAGTACATACAGAGAGCAATCTTGCTACCCCTAAAGGTTTTCAGCATTTATTATAAGCATTTATTAGACAAGCATGAAAAAAATTCTTCCCCATAGGTGCACTGAGATTGGTTGAATCACTATTATAAAACTTGTCTGGTAGGCTTGCTAAAGTGTATGTAGGGCTATATGTCATGAAGAATTTATATCAGGGTGTTAAAAGTGATTTGAGAATCCTATTAAAAGAAATAACCTTAATCATCCACAATAACATGCAATTAATTATTGATAAATCTAATCAGTAGTCTGAAATTGCTCACATCTAATATTAATCAGAAAGGCAGATGAATTCCCAGCATGATGACATGTTCTTTGTGCCTTCAAGTACCTTTATAGTGTTATTATTTACATGTTCCTGAGTCAGAGAAAATTTATCTGAGAATCAGAAAGATTAGATCCTTCAAAGAAATGACCTCACTGTGGTTGTGATCCAATCTCAAAACTGGTGTATCCAGTATTGTCAATTCATGGAAAATGTAACTGCAGTGTTCTTTTTTTTTTTTTTTTTTTGAACTGATTCTCTTATAAAGTCCAGTTGTCTTAATATATTTATCTTGATTTCAAAAAGCAAATAGAAAGGGAGAGAGAGAACTATATGCAAAATGGCAATATACGCATAATGCGGCTTTCAAAACGGACATTGGGGAGGGTATATGTTATGATAAGTGCTGTGAATTGTGTAAGCCTGACGATGAATCTCAGACCTGTCCCCGTGAAGCAAATAATACATTATATGTCAATAAAAATAAAAATAAAATCTGAAAAGAAATTCTATCAGCACCCTTCCCTAATCCTCTTGGATCATATCTTCTACCCTCCCAACTGGAGTTAATCATCATTTTGAATTTGAATGTGTTTTCAAATTTCATATGTTCCTTTATACTTTCCGTATGTATCTGAATATGCTTTATGTATACCAATTGAATTAAAACAATATATGGTGTCATTTTTTGTTTTAATTTTTTTTAGAAATTGTATCATTATGACTCAGATAGCTCTGTGTAATTCACTTCCAGAGCTGTAGAATGCCCCAGTGTATACATATACTGGAATTTACCATTTATTCTCCTGCCAATAAACATTTAAGTTATTTCTAAATTCCTGAGATTCCAAATACTGCTGCTTTGAACATTCTTGTACACATCTGTAGGAGAAAATTTTCAAGTCTTTCTCCAGGGCATAGACCTAGAGTGGAATAGCTTGTCTGAAGCATATGTAACTCTTCAACTTGAATAAGTTTTCAGCAACTTGATTTCAAATGGTACCGTGCTTCTTTGCACTCTCACCATCAGCATCTAAAGTTTTCAGTTTGTTCACATTCTAATTAACTTGAAAGTTTTTCTTTTGCCAGTGTACTGTATGCAGTATCGATTTTCTTTGTGGCTTTCCTGAATGTTTCCATGATACTTGTGAGACTGAGCATTTTTGACTTGTATTGACAATCCCATTTTCTCTTTTGACTTGTATATGTTTGTTATATTGATAGTTAATCGTCATGATAATATATATTTTGCAAATAGCTGCCCACTTCTATGATTTTTTTCTTTACTGTGTTTGTTATTGTTTTTATTGTCTTTTGGACCACTTAAATTTTTATTTAAATACAGCTTAAACTGTCAGTAGAGTTTCATTTATGGTTTATCCTTTTTTGTAGGTATTTTTTTTTTTAAGATTTTATTTATTTATTTGACAGACAGAGATCACAAGTAGGCAGAGAAAGAGGAGGAAGCAGGCTCTCTGCTGAGCAGAGAGCCCAATGCGGGGCTTGATCCCAGGACCCCGGAATCATGACCTGAGCCGAAGGCAGAGGTTTTAACCCACTGAGCCACCCAGGCGCCCCAATTTTTTGTTTGTATTCTTTAAGAAATCATCCACTATTGAAGTTAAAAAAGTATTATATATTTTTTCTAAATGTTTAAGGTTCTTATTTTTCCTGATAATGTAATTGTATATATGATGTGAAATAGGAGTCTACTTATATTTTTTAATATATCATTCCAGCAATGTTTTGAAAAATGAGTCCCAACTTTTCCCATTGATGTTTGATTATATCTCACATCATTCCTACACACAGATATATTTTTAAAGGTTTTATTTATTTGTCAGAGAGAGAGAAAAAGAGCACGAGCAGGGGAAGTGGCAGGCAGAAGGAGAAGCAAGCTCCCCACTGAGCAAGGAGCCTGATATAGGACTCAATCCCAGGACCCTGAAATCATGACCTGAGCTGAAGGCAGATGCTTAACTAACTGAGTCAGCCGTATTCCCCACACAGTTATTTTTTATGGTGGCTTCTATTCTGTTCCATTTGTGTGTTGGTTTATCTTTACATCAATACTTACTGTCTTTATTATTATTATAATTTTTTATAACACATGATGTAAGGTAAGTTTATCCACCTACCACACCCACCAATTCTTTTTCTTAAAGAATGTTTTGACTATTCTTGGTCTTTTACTCTTTTATATAAATTTTAGAATATGTTCCCCCCCAACACACACAAAGTCATGGTTGTTATTGGAATTGTTTTCTTATATTCTCATACGTGAAATCAAGAAGATTTATTTATTTCAAAACACATTTTCTAACTTTATTACTGATTTTTATAAATTAATTTATCTTTATTTTTTTATTTTTTGTTTTTTAGATTTTTTTCTTTATTTATTTGACAGACAGAGATCACAAGTAGGCAGAGAGGCAGGCAGAGAGAGAAGGGGAAGCAGGCTCCCTGCTGAGCAGAGAGCCCGATGCGGGGCTCGATCCCAGGACCCTGGGATCATGACCTGAGCTGAAGGCAAAGGCTTAACCCACTGAGCCACCCAGGCGCCCCATATTAATTTATCTTTAACATATATTGATTTGTGCTATTCATCTTCTATCTAAAACCCTTACCTAACTGTCCTATTAAATCAAAAAATGTGTCGCTTCTCTTGATTTCTAAGTAAATAATTATATTGTCAATACATGAGGATATTTGCTATTCTAATCTTTAAACTGCTGCTTGTTTTCTTATCTTACTGCACTGACTGAATCCTTACTGTGATATTTAATACACCCTGTGATATTTGGATCTTGTTTTATTCAAACTCTTAATGCAATGTTTCTAACATTTTAATATCCATTATGTTGTTGCTGTAGACTTTTTGATAGACACACTTAATTAGGCTAAGAACACTTGCTTTGTTCCTTGATTGCTGAAAATTTTTTTTATGTATTTTTAATTTTAATGTTGAATGTAGAACTTCAGTCAAGTAGTTTTTCCTGAACCTAGTGAGATAATCCTTCTCTTTTCTTTTTATGGCCGTATCTAGCTTTAAGCAATGATGGGATATGTAATCTCTAGCAGGATGGCCATGATCCCAGCTAAAACATATAGGTTATGGAATATATTACTACAATTATGATATTTTACAGCATAAATTTATACTGCTTCACACATTGATTAGAAAGCATTTGCTCTATTTCAAATCCCTGGAACAATTTATATGTGGGGTATTATTTCTTTCCCCATCTGTGCCCGGTGGTTTGTTTTTTTGTTTTTTTTGTTTTTTTTTTTACTTTTTCTCCCTCTTCCCTTCCTTCCTTTCTCCCTCCCTATTCCTTCTTTCCTTCCTTCCTTCCCCCTCTTGAGGGATTGATTCAATCTTATTAAGATTTATAGTTAACTAATGTTTTCTATTTCATACTGAGTTAATTTTGGTAAGCTATATATTTTATTGTTTATTGACTATTTTCTCTAAATTTTTAAGTTTAAGTATTCAAAATATATTCTTTTTATATATCTTTTAGAAAATCACTGCTATGTTCCCCTTTTTTATTCTTGTAAAAACTTCTTGATTATTACTTTTAAGTAAGCTCTGCACTGAGCACAGGGTTTGATCTCATAAACCTGAGATCAAGGGTCCCAGGCTCCAGGGACTGAGCCAGCCAGGCATCCCTTCCCCTTTTTAACTCTTAATATTGCTGATTTGGAACTTATTTTGTTTACCTTGATCAGTCTTGTGAGGGGTTTCTCTAGTTCACTAGTTTTGCTTTTAAAAAAAAACTAATATTTGTATTTTAGGATCTTCTCTGTTACATATTTGTTTTCTGTTATTAATTTCTTATTTTGTATTTATAAAGCTTATATTTATTCAGATTTTTGTTTTATACAGCTTATTTTACATTAACATTTTAAGGGTATAATTATAGTACTTTTTACTACATTTGATGTTAAGTATTATCTGATTTCTATTATTTCATTACACTTATTTGGAAATATGCTTTTAAAATTTTAATTTATTATATTATTGTTTGTTTATCTTTTGGATATCAATTTCTAGCTGTGGCAAACTTGACAAAACATTGTTCTTTTGAAATGTGATTAGTTTTCTTTTTGTACCACTGTCTTTCCTGCAAATGCTTGAAAACTGTATTTTCTAATTGTTCACTGCAGAGTTAAATGTGCCCATTATTAATTTGCAATGAGCTTGTTCAAATCTTTATTCTTCAAATTTTTCCCCATTGATCTATTTCCCCATTATGAGAGTTGTGTTAAACTGTATTTTATTATAATTGTGGATTTGCTCATTGCTTTTTACAATTATGTGTATTTTTTCCCAATACATTTTACGTTGTGATATGAACTCCATTTTTTTGTTAGTTCACATTCAAACTTTCTGTGATCTTACGTCCTATATATGCTGAGTTTCAGTTATAAATAATTAGGTTGTATTTTATCTAATAAAGTAACCTTTTTGTATTTTTAACCTTTGAGTTTAATAAATTTATATTCTTAGTGCCCTGGGGGCTTTGTCTCCAGCTCACCTCACCTGGAACCCAGCACCACACCCCCAGCTGACCCCCTCTGTCTCCTGCCATGGCTGGTGGGTGGGGAGTTGAGTCTGGAACGCCCAGGAAACTTAACAGCTGGAGCAAGCAGCAAAAGGATAACATCTAATAAATTACGGACATAGAAGCCTTTTAAAATTTTATCCCCTTAGGAGGTCTGCTGACTTGGGGCACCTGCAAAGCCCGAAGAAAGTCAGAGCCCTGTAAGGCTGCCTGTGCCATGGATTCTAAGGCCAGAACTGGTTCAGACCTCCCGGATGCACACATCACAAACTTGCTGGTGTTTGGCTTCCTCTAAAACCGCTCCAACTAGAATCTCCACGAAGAGTTGGAGGCCTTGGGCCACAAAGAGCCCGTGCTGGCTCACCCGCAGGAGGACCACAAGGACGAGCGACAGACAAATGGCAAATGGGGTGGCCACTTCCTAAAAAGTGGGGAGACAGATCCTGAGAGGAACTCATCCAGGATCTTGCCAGGCAGCTCACCCAAATAAGGGACCAGATAAGGGACTGCAAGGATCACAGCATCCACTCCAGACAAGTGTATAACCTGGCAATGCGGTTTATGCAGGTAAACCTGTGGGAGAAGGACAGAAGGAAGTACCTCGCTGCTGTGTTGGAGCAGGTCATGCAGGCTTGTCCTAAAGACATGGAGAAAGAGAAGACCGAACTTCTGTTGCCCCATGCCGTTGGCCAGAAAGGTGGCCAGTCACACACCAGTCTCGCTCCATGATGTCTTTCACACAACTGTGAATTTTATTAACCAGAACCTACTCACCTTTTTGAGGAACTTAGTCAGGAATGAGATGGACAGAATGGGACAACTCTGTAAAAGTAGGACTGGTTAAAACTTGATATGGTGACAACTGTATACCTTCCTCCAGTGGAGATGGAGCCATGGCCATTTAAACAAAGTTCTTAGAGAACTCTAGGCATGAGATAATTGCTACTTATTTCTTACTGTTTTAAAGAGGATGTTTTAAGCAGGAGATCCATTTAGAAATCTTTACATTAACATGGTTGAATGAAAATGTCAACTTGTACATATTTCAATGAGTTTCACACCGTCTTCTAAATCCACTGCACATTGTACCTTAATCTTATTTTAGCTGTATAGGTCTTCACTTGAAAATTAAATTGAGGAACAGATTGTAACACAGAAGTTTAAAAACACACTTTTTTTTTTTATTAGAAAGAAAACAACTTTACTGTCTATTAAAGTGCAGCTTTGGGGCATGGTCTTACAGCAGGCATGTCTGAGGAGAGCAAGGACTGGAAGCAGATGCACGCACCCCTCACAATGAAAAAATCCTCTCAAGATAGGGAACATCTTCATACTAAAGAAGTAACAGTATTTTCTTTTAAAAACCAACCAGTGTGAGAGGTTCTGGACTAATGTTCTGTACTCAGACAATAGGAAAACCAGGCCACAAAACATGTCTGTGATTATTTTTTTTTATAATTTGATTTCCTTTTATTTGAGTCAAGAAGGCACTAAAAGGCATGGAGGTAATTTAAGGGCCCATGTCAACCACAGTTTCCATAATCACATAACTAAACGTACGTTTTCTCTTTCTAAGAAGTCAAAGCTTTGGAAAAAATTTTAAGCTGATGGAGTACCCGAAGCTACTGCATACACCTCCATGTCTGTTAATAATCTTATATTTTTATTTTCCTCCCGTATGCCTCAACTGATCCTTGCTCAAGAAGCTACCTCTGAAGAAAATAGGTTTCTAGGCATGAAAGATGAAAGAACAATTAGACTTTTAAAAATTCAACACTTGAGGTGGTTCCCTTTCTTAGAAACACAGTCAGAATGCAAGTAGTAACAAAAGCAACTCACTTAGGTAGTGCCAGAATTAACCAGTGGGGGTTTACATTTAGAAACAGTGCAACCATGACAAGCATTCCCTGGGATTCTGTTTGGAAGTATGATGGTGGATGTCGGGTCCATATCACACAGGTACTGTTACTCTTACCAGTAGCACTCTTGTTACTGTGCATATGACACTCTGGGGAAGTATATGAACAAGATTAATTAGGTACTAAATACTTTCTTATTACCAAAAACACTTTTACTTAAGAGCTCAATCAGAAAAGGAAAAAATGACTATATTGTTCAGCAGTAAATACATACCACACTAGGGCTGGGTCTCAATCTGCTATCTGCAATGGGCTGCAAATACTAAAAACAGTACTAAAAGGCATGCAGCTACCATTTGGAAATAAATCTTCCAGTAACACTATTTTAAAATAAATAAATTAATGATATTCTTTATTATTATTGATAGATTTATTTATATTTATATCATCCTATTTTATGCTTTCTGGGTATATGACTTCCTGAGGGTACAATTTTATATTTCTAGAAAATATATTCATTTTTAAAATGTGTTCAAAAAATTGATTGTTTTAATTCTTGCTCCCCAACACACCTTGCACTGAATTGAAGTTCATACATTTTATTTTCATTATTCTTAAAGTTAATCTTAAAATATTAACAACTATACTTTATTTAGCAATGGTTAATATTAATCTTTTTTCTTTTCTCTCCCTCTCCCCACTCAGCATTAAGTTCTGTGTAACAGTTTGAACTTGCCACTGCCTTCTTGTCTTATATCTGAGGTTGTAGGTTGAGTTCTGCAATTTGTTTTTCCTGAAAACTTTGCCTAATATTGATTAAGTTCCTGGTACATATTGTTGAATTAGAGCTGTAAGCTCCTGCTCCTAGGGCATTATCTGAGAGAATTCTGTGAGGCTTAAGAAGAGGATGTGTGGGGGCGCCTGGGTGACTCAATGGGTTAAAGCCTCTGCCTTCGGCTTGGGTCATGGTCCCGGGGTCCTGGGATTGAGCCCCGCGTCGGGCTCTATGCTTGTTTCAGGGTCCATAGATAGGGGTAAGAATTTAATAAGAAATGTTTGTTTTAATGATCAGCTGTCCGAACACTTCATTTGATAGCTGACAACAATGAAATGCACAACTGTGGAGTTTTACTGACTGAACCACAAGCAGATGTTTGTCTGTTGGGGAAGTAATTGGGAGGTTATTGGTAATATTAATTGACAACCTTTGTAACATTTCTGGCATATCATGCACAATCAAAATAGGCCTCTTCCCCCTCTGTTGTCATTTCTTTAGTCGCCCAAAGTTTTATGCTTGTGAGCAGCACTAGGAAAGAGCACTACCCTTATCCAATTCTTGTTGTCTGTTAATAATATAATGAATAATGGGTTTTCTTCTTTTTCTTAGTGTATTTCTAGCCTCCCAAAGAAATCAAAAGTCTAGTGTTATGATTCATTTACATAGAATTTGCCCAAGCTCCTGTTAGACTAATTGGAATGAGAACGAATCAAATTTTGCATTACCTGAGAATAGCTGGAATTTTAAAATACATGTATCTAAATGTAATTTAAATTTTCTTTAAACTTACATTTAAGTACTTGGCACATTGAACTTGTAGCAATAAGACTGTATAGCAGAAATGTAATATGGTATTACAGGTATCTGAATGTTAGTCTACGTGTACACAAATTCATAGTTAATGAAAAATGGTATAGAAAAGACATTATAAGCCTTTTTTTCTTTTCTTATTTAAGACTCACCTGTCTTAGTTGAACAGGCTGCAACTTTAAGATAGAGTTGAATTGTATGATTGGATTCTCTTTTTAATTGCTCTGTAACAGACTTCACAGAACCATGTCAAATTTAAGAAGGAGTTACAAAAGAGAGTTTCACCTCAGTTGTACCTGTCACAAAGAGAGCTGTTGAAACATGGATAGTGGGTGTGTGCCCTGGGTTTCTTTGATTTAATTGCCTGAGGTCCCCTCTAGTAATACGTCTGGCTAAGGTTTTCAGAGTGAAAGTTGCTAGACTGTAGAGCTATTTAATAAAAACCTTTCTGACTGACTTTCAAGATACTCAGCCTCCCCAAAGACAGGAAAGCCTAGTTTGAAAGAAAAAAAATAGATTAATTGATCTTCATGTGAAACTTTCTAGATAACGAGACAGATATTAACCTTTCTGAAAATTCAGAGTTAAATCCTCACTGCTTGAAATATGTTGCTTTTATAAAGCTAAATATCCATGAAATGAACTTGAACATTATGGAGTACAAACAAGGAGATCATTATTTTATTATCAACTTTAACACAATTTGTTAAAGGTCCTGGCTGTGGTACAGGGAGTACTAAGTGAGGTACTACAGGGAGTTATAAGGGAAAAGCTGTTTGGCCCAACTAGATATTTTGGTCCCAAGAAGGACCTCTGGAAGACTTGAGAAAGAGGAGCTAACTTCATTGAGCCAAGGGAATTTAAAAGGAAATAACCACCCTGTTTTCACTGTAATTGGTCCCTTTGAGGCCAGCTTTGCCTGAAGCAGATATAATTTCAAAAGAGGCAGACAACTCACTTGGGTTCTTCTTTAGAGGATCTGAGGAGAAGCATGGGATTAAAGACTGGGGACATATTCCTTGGAGCTTTTCCTGTCATTGAGGCAGGATCTCTGTTTAGCTCATAGGATATCTTGGACTTTTCTTGAATCTTTTATTTTTACATTTTTATCTCTTAACTGAGTTTGCTGAGTCCAGTTGTATAAACATCTGAATAGTGACTTTTAAACCCTATGCTTGTTAACACAGATAAGGAAGCACAACGTGGCGTATCTATGTCAGTGCATCTCTATGCATCTCTCTATTAAAAATAAATGAGTTATTATAAGTTGTTGATTAGGACAATGCAGTTATTTCCAAAATATAACTCTTTCTTCCCAGGAAATCACGAAAATAAAACAAAGATTTATTAGACACCTAATAAGAGCAACATGCCAGATATTATTAAGGACACAAACATGAAAGCATGGTCCATGGCTGTGAGGTACTTACAATATAATAATGGACACAAAATAACTTTAACACATGACAGACACTGATGAGTCCCACAAGAAAGAAAAGACAATTTCTGTACTAATTTAGAATGAATGGTGCTTCTTAAACTTTGAGTATCAGGATTTCTGGGACCTTGGACCTTATATAGATTTGTATTCGCCCCTGTTCTAGGACATACCTAGAATTTGCAACATTAATTACATCTCTAAGTGATTGTAATGATTGGTCTGTAGACCACAATTGGAGAAACATCTCAGTAAGCAGAAATATTATTTATGGCTAAGGATGACGAAGAAATAGTTTTCATAGAACATGTAGGACCTTTGTTGGGTCTTTAACTAATATTTTAACAGAATGGAGATAGGGAAAGAGGACAATCCAGACAATCTAGAAGATAGAAATAGTATGAAGAGGGCGCCTGGATGGAGTCACCCAATAATTAACATCTGAAGTGCCCAATCCAACTTGGCTACTCTGACTTCTTTTGTTAACTCAACTTTTGTTGTGGAGAAAGAGACAAGATGGGAGAGCTCATGGGAGGAGAGGGTGACAATAAATATAATATCATATATTTAATGAAAATATAGCTTGTCTGGGGGTGACTGGGTGGCTCAGTGCATTGAGCATCTGTCCTGGGCTCAATTCATCCCAAGGTCCTGGGATCAGCTAGCTCCCTGCTCATCAGGGAGCTTGCTTCTCCCTCTCCCTCAGCCTGAGACTCTCCTAGCTTGTGCTTTCTCTCTCTCTCTCTCTCTGTGTCAAATAAATAAATAAAATCTTTTTTTAAAAAAAATACAGCTGCCTGAGTTTTGTTATCCAAGTGAATATCGTTAATGAAATATTTAACATCTCACTGTCTTGGCAGCCATTTATAAGATGGAGATGGTGTCCTTCTACCTGCGGTGGTCTGTCCCCTTATTAGGAAGAATAAGATTTTCTTGGTCAGTTAATAGTGCTCACTTACTTGTCTTTTTTTTTTTTTTTTTTTTTAACTCAGGAATTGCTCTTGCACTGGATTTGCTTCTGTTCTAAAAGAAAGAATAGCATCCATGTCATAGGGTTAAATGGATTAAATAAGTTAACATTTGCAAATTACTTGCAATGGCAGTCATTAATGTAAAATAAACAATGGGACAAAGCAAAGCGAAAAGGAACTTCTTGGTTTCTGTCTGTATCTCTTTAGAATTGTGTAAACTGCTGCCTAGACTAAATTCAATTCTTGCTACCATACATTTCCCTTTAGTTCTTAAACCATTTTCAAGTTCTATTGTTCCTGGTTCAACCCTACCTTCTGACAGTGAGTGATGCTTTGCCTACTGCAGTATTTCTGAAACCTGGTCACGTTAAGTCTTCCATTTATAAAGAAGGGCGTTCTAATTTCATGCCTACAACCTTTCTTTGTTCCACTTTGTTGTGTCAGAAAGGAAGGTGTTATTAATCCTTTTTTCTATTGTTTCCCATTTCTGCCTCTGCTCATGTCCCTTAGTGCCTGTGCTGGATATTTTCCATCTGCTCCACAAGACCCGCTCTCCTAAAGCCATCTCCATGTCCTAGCGGCTGATCTTCATAGACAGTGGCACCGGACTTCCTTGTACTTCGGTCTGGGCAATAGAAAGCCCTTGCCAGGGATTGGAGTGTTCCTCACAGAATGTCCTCAACAAAGGAGCGCTTATATGAGTCAAAGAGACAGAACTGTATACATTTCCAGAAGAAAAAAAAAAAAGATTTTTAAATGCTTTTGCTTTTTATTTAGTGTCATTTGGGAGCTCTTTTCCTTAGCCTTTCCTCCATCTCTCATGGATCTCTTCTGTTGGTAGAATACAAGGAACTTGAGCTTATCCCAACCACAAAAGAACTCCCTCACTTTACAAGGTGCAACAGAACCTAAGGTCATTCCTGAAAAAAAAAAAAAGAAAGAAAAGAAAAAGGAAAAGAAAAAAAAGCCTTGCAGATGCCTCTTGAACCAACTCTGCTCTCTTTTTCTTAGATCTGTCTTTTCATGCTTGAGGGGAAAAGGTCAGCATCTGGAGCTAGCTTACCTGTTAAAAAGGGCAAATTTGTGTTAGCTGCACTGTTGTTCTAGATGATAATCCCCATGTCAGAAACTACTAATCAAAAGGCACTGTTTTTCTCTAAACTGTGTTCTGTATCAGGATCCTTCCCAATACAACATTCAGTCAGCCACTCCCAGTCCATCAGAATTGGGATTCAAGGTGTTCAAGGGGGAGTATATTTTTCATCCCTTCTAAGAATAGAGGAACAAAAAGAGCTTCCAAAGATCATCCACAGTGTACTTTAGCTCACTACAGAAGGAAGAATATGTATGAATTTGGAGCCATCATTCTAACAAATAGCAGAGTTTTTCTTTTTTATAAATTTGGAGAAATGTTGGGTTAATTAAATTAAATTAAATTAAATTAAAGCAATTTAGAATTTTGTATATGTTAATATGCATTGCTCATCTTCAACAGCTGAGAGCAGTCTATAGCTTGAATTAATCAGCTTAATTTTGGTTGTGAGTGAGGGAACTCCAGGTGGAATGAATTTAGTGGGGGAAAGACAGTTTATGGATACCAAACTACAAAAATGCATGACAGCAGGAAGCAGCAGTTCAAAGCAGACATGGAACCAAGGACAGTGATATTGTCAGGGTTTTTTCCATATCGTTTTTCTGCTTCTGTCAGTTTTATTTTATTCTTCACTCTTTTTAGACGGGCTTTTTCTCTGTGTCATTGAACATTCCACTAAAATTTCCAAACTAGCATCTCAGGGCTTTGCCAAAGAGAGAGAGAGATTGCTTCATTTTTTTTTTTTTCCAATTAAAAGAATAAAAGAAGGAAGCACACAATGGGTTTATTTTGGGAAATGCCTTGGATGTAGAATGTTATAATGGTCAGCCCTTAGTTCCATAATGGTCAATGTTGAAGAGCTCAAAATTGAAAAACAAAGTGCTTTTGTAAAGAGCAAATGCTATTGGACAGGCAAAATTTATTGGATTTTTTTTTTTTTTTTGTACAGAATATCTTACAAAGACTTCTAGTTTGCTAAATATCCTCTAAAAAATGTTGGTTAATTTTAAAGATAGCTCTCAGAATATTGAAATGGTAGGACATAGTTTCTAAAGAAATCATACATTCAGAATTCCAGCCATATTAGGTACATCTAGACTCAGCCAAACAAAGCAGTGGTTTTCCATACTTGCTTAAACAAAATTTTCACTCTCTTTAGTCATTTTATGTCTTTATAATATTTTCATTGATTATCAATTTCTTTCCTTTTCACTTACCCAAATTTCCTCTAAACTTTTGGCAATGCTCTGAATGTGGGAAACTCACTGCTGAGAGAACATTTAATGTATTTAAGTTTTTATAAATGTTATTTTACAATTATCTGGCAAAATTCAGGTTACTTTAAATTCTCATCTTTGTATGTGTATATGGAGTGTACGTGAGTCTGTATGTGTGCACAGATATGCATGTGTTGGGGGCATGCTATGTACATAAACTGGGGGCATATAACTCAATCAGCAGGTTCTGTCATGGATCACAGAGAAAGATGGAGTCACAAGAAGGGACTTGGAAATTAAGAAAAACTTACAAATTACCTTACCTGTATAAAGTTACTGATGAGAGTATTGTTTTGGTGACCATAACTATGTTCTGTAGTAGATGATCTGTCCTGTCTCAGGGGGGAAAAAAAGGCATATTTCTCCTTTAGTTATTTCTGCCTTACTTTTTAGGGAATTTGGATATTGATTTCCCAAATTTTGGTGCTTGAATTGTCAACATTGTTTTCCATTGGTTATTCCAAAATAAGAATGAAACCAAAGTTATGCAAATGCACACATATTTTTTGACAATTAAAGAGTGTATCATTTAGGATTAAGGATGGGTTGAATGAAAAAGAATCACCAAAATATTGGTGATTTAAAGAAAATAGAGCTTAATTCTCTGCTATTTGAATTAAGTCCACAGGCAAGTAGCCTGGTCAGATGTGAATCTTCCATACTCAGGAAAGGTTCTTTGTCCTTCCATTAATGATTACTTGCAGAAGTTCTATTTCCATAGTACAAGTTGAATTTCAAGCAGCAAAAAAGACCTTCAGTCTTTTAAAGAGTGTTCTTGAGAACTGTTATACAATAATTCAACTTTAGTAGAGCCTAATCCCACATTCTTATGATTGACCTTCTTTATTATTTATTTACTAGTTGAATAAATATTTGGCACCCTATGCAATATCTAGAATGTTGACAGTGAATTGGAAGTTATATAATTGTCAAAGTCAATTCACTACAGTCCAGTCATTCCCTGATTGAACAAATTTGTGTGTCTTGACCTTCGCAACTAAAGTTAGGTTCCAGACCATGGTGAGTTTACCTAGGCAGTGTTTTACAGGAATGCCTCCCCAAACCTGGCCAGCTGGATCTTTTTTCTGGTGATATTTCTTCTAAATAACTCTCTTCAAATTCAACATGTCATAATCTTTTTGGTGCAAATGCCAACTTTGTGACCAGGCATATCTACATTTACCTAACACATCTGAGATGACCAAGATCATTATTTACAAAAGAACAACAAAAACCAAACAAAATATAAATATGACATTTATAGGTGAATTGATTAGATACAGGACAAAATACCTAATTCTGATACTAGAAGTAACTTGGATCAGTGAGTCATCGCCTAGTTAGAAAGTCATATTGTGACTTTCGAGATGGTGGTTTTACTATAGTCTTTATTCTCTGCAATTCAAAGTGAAGTAGAAATTTATTAATCTGATATTTCATGATGTCAGCCTTCAGATTAGTGTCCAAATATTTGGATGCTAATAGATTCATTATATTTCAAATAACATAGGTATAATGGAAAGATCCTTATTTTTCCTCCCATACACATGCTCTTTTTCCTTAAATTAGAATTTGTGGTTCTTTGATCTTCTTAGGAAAGTTCCTTCCGGCTTCAGGGTATGTGGATATGTGGATTAAAATTTGTTGGTTTTTACTATCCCTCACATCAAGCAACATCCAAGTCAAGTGCAGCAAACTTTTATCCTATCACAAGTAAACTTATTTCTTTTGTGCTTTTAGGGTAGATTTGTCCTTAACAGTTTCTTTTAGATGTGCAATTATTTTTGAAGAATTTTCCTTTTTTTTTTTTTGAAATAACTGTAGGACTTTTATTTTAGAATTCAGATGAATTAAAATTAATTGAGTTTTGGGAATTAGAGAATTTAAAGCATAAATTGAATGACTAAAGACATCTCTGGGTAGTAATTTCTAACTTGAATTATGGGTCCAAGGATTGAAAATGGCAGGTGATATAAATTCAACATGTAAGCAAAGGACAGAACATAAACAAATGCAGAATGAATTCCAGAAGTGAGTAAAACATTATATATTTGAAAAAGGTTGACAAAACTTACTATAAATTGTATGAATCCAGAAATCATAAATTAAGACAGTGTAAAATGTTCAAAACATCTCTGGCTATAGCTTCATTGAAAATACAATCCCACCTTAGGACTGTTAGCTGCCAATTCAGAAAATACTCTTTCATTTGAAGAAGGAAGTAACCAAAAATAAATAAATATATAAAAAATATGTCTTCCCTACATGTAGGATTCTTAAGGATCCTCCAGATACTGGAAGACTATAGCTGTGTAAAGATGGAACATGTCCCATGAAGTGGACATAAAATCTGCCCTGATAAAACGTCTACGGTTTTTAAAAGTGAGCATTACTGTTCTTTTCCATTGTTGCAAATGTGTCCATTTGTGCATTCGCAAATGCCAGTGATCACTTAATAAATATTCAGTTTCTGGGAGATTAAAAGGAGGTAGGAATGTATTTCTTTTCTTTCAGATCCTTACTACCAAGTGGTAGGTATCGAAGAAGGCAAATACTGCCTAATGTACAAAGATTTAATAGCAAGAAAGCACGAAACAGTCTTACGACCTGTTCAGCAAGGTCTCTCTCTTGAATATTTTCATTGGAAATTTGTATGAAGACTTAAAACCTAGGTGTACTTACAGAAACAAAACTGGCCAACCATATAGTGAGGTCAAGTATATGTTCTCTGTGAATTTGGATACAGGAATGTCTTAACTTGCAGTTACTACAATAACACTACATAATAGACACAAAATCTGAATGGCATAGAAAGAAAACCTAAAAAATATATACTTAGTTTAAACTTTTTATATTAACAGGTGGAGGTGGCTCTGCTTTAAGTTATGGCTGACCTTGGCTCTTAGCTAAGATAATTTGGTCTGGGGTCCAAGATATTAGAGAAGCTGTTACCTGGGGGAAGCTCATCTTAAGGAAATAGTAGAGGCAGGGTGGGCAAGCCTAACTGCCCAAGTGCTTTTTAGGCCTTTGGTTATGTGACTCACACTAATATTCTATTGGATAAAGTAAGGTATGGCCAAATCAGTAATGAAGGGGTAGAGAATCGCACTCCTCTTTAGAGAGAGAAACAGCAATGTCAAATGGTAAAAGATGTAGATATAGGGAAAGGTGAAAAATTGGGCTACAGTGTAGCCTAAGGACCAAGGTTATAGAAACTCAAGAACTCCATGCCTTGCTTGCCAAATTCTTATACCCAATATTAAGAAAATAAGGCTTGTACTATCTTCTTAATCAAACACTTTTTTTTTTTAACATCACTATTTCAGTAATAAAAGTATTGCTCCTAAGGGCACCTGGATGGCTCAGTTGGTTGAGCATCTGCCTTTGGCTCAGGTCATGATCCCAAGGTCCTGGGATCAAATCCCATGTCGGGCTCCCTGCTCACTGGAAAACCTGCTTCCTCTTCTCCCTGCTCGCGTGTTCTCTCTTGCTATCTCTGTCTCTCTGTCAAATAAATAAATGATTAACTTTAAAATAAAAAAAATATTGCTTCTAACCCCCTCTTGCAAATTAACAAACTCTCTGGTGTAGATTTCCACAATAATATCAGAAAGGTTAAATAATACTTTTTTGAGTATTGATGCGTCCTTCAGGTATTTCATGCACTGTCAAAATAATCTTAGTGTTGTGGACACACATGTGTCACATCCTTTAAGCTGGACTATGTTTAATAGAAGTTGACACACAGACCATCCAAGAGCTGCCAAGACTTTGCATGAAGTGATGGCACCTGGCTTTTATAAGCCAGTCGGACCTGTGTTCTAGGAAATTGGTCCCTCAGACTTTAAATTGTATATGCTTGGTTGAAGAGAATTTCAAACTTTTTAATAACTTGCTTTGAGCAAAATTATGGGTTCTGGTTCACTATTTCGTGAAATTCCTTTCCGTAGTTCATTTTCTTTTTACCCTCACTTGGCCTTGGGTACCTAGTGTTACCCATTCCTAAGGTCTGACCATTCTGACATCGCACCAGTTGGTTCACAACTAGCCTAGAAACAACTACAAAGTTTTAACAACCAATGGTAATGTCAGAACTACATACAATGTCTTCTAATAAAAAATTTACCCTGGAGGGAAACAGAATTTCTATCCCAGCTAGTTAGCTTGAGATTGAAAAGGTGAGGAGATCAATCTCTCAGAAATGAGTGGCAATTCTTGACTGCAATCATCAGGAAGGAGAACTCTGAGTAAGTTGAAAAAATATTCACATGAAAATTGCTCTCCTGATGCTTCCCAATGCTGGTAGGGGAGGCCAAGCAGGCAATCATGCAAGAAAAGTTAATTGCCTATGAGGCTTGCAGCAGAAGAATAAGCCAGAGGGAAATCATTGTATTGGAATCCAAATATAAGTTTTCAGAAAGGAAATTAGTGAATGATAATAAAGTCAGACATAGGGAAAGAAAGCCTGTCAAGTACTACTGAAGTGGTAACAGATATTTGAAATGTTTCTAAATGTAAAGAAACTATGCCCTTAAGTTATAGTCCTATTTGTATACTAATACACCTCTTGGTGGACAAAATGAGACTATGGTTATTTGAACAATAAAGATTTGAAGC
Source organism: Mustela nigripes (assembly GCF_022355385.1). NCBI lineage: Eukaryota > Metazoa > Chordata > Mammalia > Carnivora > Mustelidae > Mustela > Mustela nigripes. Next base: position 169,669,996 of record NC_081559.1, read on the forward strand.
AAAGGATCTATTAGAATCCATGGAGTGAAGGTATGAATCACAAAACACAGAATTTCTTTGAAGAGAGGTGTCTGGCAATTATTATTTGAACTATTAAGGTAAATAAAACTATGTGTAATATTTCTAAACAGTAGTAAGATCATTATAATACACCTCCAAAGAAAAAGTATGCTGAAGTTTTTAATAGAATATGTAAGAAGTCCCTGAGGTTCATGGGCTTTTTCCAAAATCTCTAGAAATTTTGATTTCTATCAAAATCACGGATACGAATTATAGTGAAATATTAAGGTGTATTTATAGTGGAGTATATTTTATTTTGTCTTTCATGATACCTTAAATTCTTTTGACTCTTGTCTTTAAAAAAAGTGATTGTTTGTAAGCTAATATTGTTTTTAATCTATAAAAATAAGTTCTAAGATGCAAGAAGTTATTATTGCCTATTAATTCAAAGGTCAAAATGTTTAATAAAATAAAGTGTACAGGCTGTGTGTATGTGGGGACAGAGGATAAAAAATGTATATAATTAGATAAATTGATAACTAGAAGCTTCAATGTCATCTACTTTAACCACTTCATATAAATGTGAGAAAACCACTCTTAGATAAATTAAGTACTTTGCACAAGTCAGAATTTTCAGTTAGATATTAGATCTTTGGCCTCCTTATCAAGTGCTCCTGAACTCCAGAATTCCCAGTAACATTCTAACAAGAGAGAAATGCCTCATATAGATATTAAATTAAATATAAAAGTCTTAGCCAATTGCAAATTGAGAAATATTTTTATAAATATTTTATAAATACAAATATTAAATGTAAATATTCTCTAGAACAAAAATGAAAACAAACAAAGTTTTTTGAAGATTCTATCTATTTATTTGAGAGAGAGAGAGAGAGCATGAGAATGGAGAGGGTCAGAGGGAGAAAGAAGCAGACTCCCTGCTAAGAAGGGAGCTTGATACAGTACTTGATCCCGGGACTCCAGGATCATGACCCCAGCCGAAGGCAGTCGCCCAACCGACTGAGCCACCCAGGTGCCCCCAAAACAAAATTTTTAAACTAAAGAGCAACAAAAATGTAGCCCTTCACATTAAAATGTATAAGACAAAGCTACATTATTCTGAAGAAAATAAATAACTTAAATATGTCCATTGCTAAAGAAAAATGTTGCTATTTGAGGACTGAATTAACCATTTTAAAGATTTAGGGAGAAGAGCATGGTTCAGTAGGTCTGACTCTCAATGTTGGCTTAGGTCAAGAACTCAGGGCCATGATATCTAGCTTTAGATTGGGCTCCTAGTTGAGCACTGCCTCTGCTTGTCCCTCTCCCTCCTCTTCTGCCTCTCTCTCATTCATGTTCTTTCTCTCTCTCTCTCTCTCAAATAAATAAATGCAATCTTTTAAAAAAATAGATTTAGAGGGGTGCCTGGGTGGCTCAGGGGGTTAAGGGGGTTAAGCCTCTGCCTTCAGCTCAGGTCACAGATCTCAGGGTCCTGGGATCGAGCCCTGCATTGGGCTCTCTGCTCAGTAGGAAGCCTGCTTCCTCCTCTCTCTCTGCCTGCCTCTCTGCCTACATGAAATCTCTGTCTGTCAAATAAATAAACAAAATCTTTAAAAAAAATAAATTTAGGGAAATAATAATGTGAATCAAGTTATAGGAGAATTTGAAAACCCACAGGAAAAATCAAAGAACAGATACATTCTGAAATTGATTCTCAGAAAACAAAAACAACAAAATTTACATAGTGAGTGATTAAAAAATAAGAAGCCTAGGGGCGCCTGGGTGGCTCAGTGGGTTAAAGCCTCTGCCTTCGGCTCAGGTCATGATCCCAGGGTCCTGGGATCGAGCCCCGCATCAGGCTCTCTGCTCCGCGGGGAGCCTGCTTCCTCCTCTCTCTGCCTGCCTCTCTGCTTACTTGTGCTCTCTCTCTGTCAAATAAATAAATAAAATCTTTAAAAAAAAAAATAAGAAGCCTATAAAGATTTAGGAATGGGTTTGGAAACATAACTGTATAGAAGAAATGAAAATGAATTATAGAATCTATGAAACAATGAAGAAATTGTAACTTGTAGAGGAAATAAATTATTTCAAAATAAGTTTGAAATAATTATTTCAAAGTAAAATAAAAATATAAATAAGTAAATAATACATAAATAAAAATAAAAATTAAATTATTTCAAAATAAAATTTCAAAATAAAAACATTTCTTATCAATAAAGACATAAAAATGGGGAGCTTTATGATTTTGTTGTGAATATTACTGAAGGTTAACACATTCTTATGCTTTTTGTTTCCTTTATAATGAATAGCAGACAATAAAAGAGTAATAACTAAATATAATAATAATATAATTTCAGGGAGTGAATAGGCTATGAAGGAAACAAAAGAAAAGTAAGAAACTGAAATGGACGTATGGTGAGGCTATTGTAGAGGCAGTTTTGATCAAATGCCTTTTCCAAACAAACAAACAAAACGATATTCAGACAAAGATCTGATGTGAGATGTAATCTATGTAAAGATCTGGGCAAGAGCACTTTGCAAGGCAGAATACTTGAAACACTGTCAATAAGGAGATGTCAGACAATGAGGCCGAAGTGCCATCAGCCTCCAGGCCAAAGCCAGGCCTTTTAAGTCACAGTAGATTCTATTCTAAGTACTATGGAAAAAATTTTTATGTTTTAAGAATGGTGATGTAATCTAATTTACATTTTAAAATATTATTCCAAGTGTTTGAAAAAGAACTGAGTGAAGGATGACATAGTGGCACAGTTAAGGGGCTCTTTTGTTTTTTTTAAGATTGCTTGATTGATTGATTTGAGAGAGAGAGGGTGGGGAGGGTCAGCAACAGAGGGAGAAAGAGGGAAAGAAGAAGACTCCGGGTTGAGCCTGGAGCTGGACTCTGGGTTTGATCCTACCGCCCTGAGAAAGGGGGAAAAAAAAAAGAAAGAAAGAAAGAAAGAAAAGAAAAGAGAGAAAAGAAACATATTTTTAATATCTGTAGTCCAAGAGTGATGTTTCATCTTTTATGATTTTCGTAATCCGTATCTTTTCTTTTCTTAGTCAATTTTGTTGATGTTTTCAAAGAAAAAATTTTATTTCATTGATTTTTTTTGTTTTGTTTTGTTTTGTTTTATTATTGCAGTTTTTTATTATTTCCTTGTATTTTTTTTTATTATTTTCTAATTTTTTTCATGCTTTGGGTGTAGTTGGATTATTGGAGAGAAGGTGTGTTGATCTACTCACTCCATTATGCCAGAAATGAATCTCTAGTTAAAGTAGAGATGCATCATTTCAGACCTCATTAATCAGAATCTCTGGAGGGGCTTCTACTGAGTGTTTACTTCATGAAATTCCCATGACGAATCCAATGCTCACCAAGATTGAGATACAATTACATTTGGCAGTATGAATTTGGTTAAGTCTGTATTCAGAAGCAATTACGTTCATATTCCTGACATAAGATAATCAAGCTTAAATGATACCCTGGCTAAGGAATCAACTTCTTTTTTTTTTTTTTTTAAGATTTTATTTATTTATTTGACAGAGATCACAAGTAAGCGGAGAGGCAAGCAGAGAGAGGAAGGGAAACAGGCTCCCTGCTGAGCAGAGAGCCCGGATGCGGGACTTGATCCCAGGACCCTGAGATCACAACCCGAGCTGAAGGCAGCGGCCTAACCCACTGAGCCACCCAGGTGCCCCAGGAATCAACTATATATATATATATATATATATATATATATATCCCATATATATATGAAAATTTCAAAATGACAAATAATATTATCATATCAGTTTTCTAGAACACTCAGAAAACCAATTCACATGTGAAGTTAAATTGTAATGAAAAGCTTGTTTGACATGAATAAGTAATTAGGACAGAGTAGGCTAAGTAATTGATTGATGATTAATTTGATTAGGTTTTGAGAGCTTGATATCTCCTTTTCCCCTTGATGATTAAACCTGACATAGGAAATTCAAATATCCAAAGCAATCAGGCACTCTTCAATGAACAGTATTAGAAACATATTGACAGCTCTTTCTCTTTGGTTGTTTTTATTCTAGATTCCCTTCAGGTCTTTAATTAACAAGCTTGATCTGAATGCAGGATTGGTTTTAGTTACATGAGTGGATTTGCACATATACAAAGTCTTCACAGACACATATTTAAAATCTGCTCCATTATAGGCTCTTTCTGTATGGACCCCCATTATTAAGAGAGGGTGACATAGGATCCAATGATATAAAGACTAGAGAAAAGAACATCTTCATGACTGATGTTTTAGCAGTATTCTAGATAAATCTTGAGAGAGGACTATGACATTACATTTTCAACGTTGGATAAGGGCCCAAATAATCTTGATGTTACAGTTTTAGATCTGACAGAAGACTTTAGTGTAACCTTATAAAAACTATTAAGGTACTATAAAAGAGAGAGAGAAGGAGACTCATGTAACCTTACAGGTATCTGGCTTTAGTCTCCACTCAGATCAAAGTTCTCTACCTGGCCTTCAGGCTGCCAAAGGTAGCATTTGAGTTGATAAGGTCTCAAATAGTCATGAAAGTAGTATACATATTCCACACAATTTTTTGGACAATTTTAGCACAGTAACCACCACCCCCATACATTTGCCTTTGTTTTCTTTGTGTTTCATTGCAAGATATTTGGGTCTCCCTTTCTTAGATAACTGGCTCCATCCCTGTCTTAGTTCGGGCTGCCTTAACAAAGTACCATAGACCAGGTGGCTTATAACAACGGAAATTTATTTCTCATAGTTCTGGAAGCTGGGAGGTGCTGTTGCATGTGGGGTCCAGTGTCTGGTGGGGCCCAGTTTCTCGTTCATAGGTGATTGTCTTTTCACTGTGTCCTCACATGGCAGAAGGGACAAGTAAATGAATTCTCTGGGATCACGAATCCCATTTATGAGGTCTCTATCCTCATAAGCTAATCCCCTGCTGTCACGGCCAGTGCGACAAATCAACCAGGAAAACGTGAGGGCTAAGAGGATGGTGAAAAGAAATTAAGAGACAAAGATGGGGCCAGGAGGGACACCGAAGATGATGTCCAACAGTGCCAAATTTATTCCATGTCTTACAAGCATTTATAAGGCAGACCAGAATAGGAGTAATACATCAGTACCTAGTCAGATGACCGCAAGTTTCTATAACAAGTTTACATTAACTACAAGCAAACCTCGTGATGCCAGGTAGTTTCCGCTAAAGCCATTAGCAAGACAATCAACCGGGAGTGGGTTATGGGAGGTACAGGAACAACAAGGATCAATTAAGAACTCATGACCCTGACCACATTGTTCCCTTCTGTAGGGGGAGTGTGTGAGAAGTCAGGTAGGCGAGCGCACGACACATAGCACAGACCCTTTCTCAGTGTTACTCAACTTTCCTATCCTTAACCTTGTCAAGGTGTCTGGACTTTGAAGGAGACACAAGTCAGGGCCTGGTTTGATCCTCGACTCCAACCATGCTGTAGCCTCCAACAACCTGCCAAAGACTCCAGCTCCAAATACCATCACAATCACACTGGGGATTAGATTTGAACACACGAATGTTAGGGAACACATTCATTTAGTATATAACTGTCCCCAACTTGACTTTGCATATGTAGATACCGGAATGCTCCTGTGACCATATACACCTGCTGATTCTGCTGAGAATCTAAGAAAGAACAGAATGATTGCATTTGCGTTGGAAAGGACAATTAACACTTATTTTTATTTTTAAGCAAGGAATCTTTAGAAGTAGTGGAATTCAGTGTGTTCTTGAAAAATAATTGCCATGTTTGTTGTAGTAAAAAGTCTACAATAGGGCTGTTTTCACATGCGCGCAGATTTATTTATACAGGATTTCCCGCTAGCAAAGCAAGTTTTCTTCAACTAAATTACACAGAGACAATGCTTAAAAGACTCCAGAGAGAGCAATCCCAACTCAGTAATTCCCAAGCAGCTTTCCCCATGGTGATTCATAGTCTATACCCTAGCAGTGTTTCACTCAGCTGATTGTTGCTAAGCAGCAAATAGGGGATAGGGGTTAAGCTTCTAGAATCACTTACACATTAATTATAAGTGAGTAACATTAGAATAATGCAAGTTATAATAATGAAGGGTATTACATACGTTGTCACAGTATGCGTTTTTTTCCTACCCAAGAAGAGAAAGACCTGTGTTCTACTTGTCATGGTGAAATGACATTTCATTAGCATTTGGAGGTACCAAGGGAGTAGGTTTTAAGAGAAACAATTAGGTGTTTTATAGCTATCTTTTCCTTTCTCAAAGGTTTTCTTTTCTAATTGCTATTGACTTTGCATTCTTTGAACTACTGAAGCTAACAATAGCGTAAGTAGGTGTTAAAGTTTCCTAGTTAGGAAGTTGCTGAAGTGTTTTGATGATTTCATGACTGCCAAAGACTTTTAAATGCAAGGGAATTAAAAACCATTAAATGCGAAGAAATTAAAGACCAATTTCTCTGTTCCCTACATTTAGAGATCTCGATCAGAATTTCATCTTCCCACCAGGAAAAAACAATATTCTAAAATCATAATCCATCTCCATCCACTTTTGTCAAAGAGCTTGCACTGCTATCTACAGTCACTCTCTTTTGTGAAGTTGTATTACTTTTTAACTTTCTTTCCTTTCTAAGTGAAAAACTCTGGGATATGTGTTAGCTTAAGCAAATACCCTTTTGGTCCTATGGTAGCATGCCAGTATTTGGCCATTAAAATAGACTATGAAAAACCTGAAATGTTGTCAGCGGTGAGCTGCCAATAGGCATACTTCTTCAGAGAGGAAAAGCCATGTTCATAGTTCTGTGTAGACCCCTCAGTCAGCAAAACTTGTATGTGAATGATTTTAGCTACACTATATCAACTAACGCCATGTAAAAGAACTGCCATATTAAAAATGCATTCAATCGTCGCTTATATAAAAATTCCTTTTTTGAGTAAAGTGCACAGGAGAGTGAAAAATGAAATTCAGATAAATACGAGTCCAATTTCAAGCTCAGACACTTGATTTCGGCATAACCATGACTCAGTACTTCGCTGTTTCTCCAGCTTAGTCTACTCACAGGTAAAATGGGGAAAGGGAGCTTTAACCTACCTCAGAGGATAATTGTGTGCCCCCTGTAGAGGTGACTCTTCGGTCAGCCACACCCACTCTCATTTCTTTGCTACCTTTTCATCTTTGTTGACCAATGTGCTCTTTGGATTTTCCACTGTTATAGGTACACTGTCCCAGGGATACAGAAGGCAACACCTTTCCGATCAGATACTATCAGATCAAAACATTTTTGCTATCCATGAGCACAATAAATATAAAATGTGCAGTGATCAACTTCCGACAAACACTGGAAAAGTGGTGCAACTGGGCACACCTCTGCGTCTCTGCTATTTATGTAGTAATTTGAGGGCTGAGGAGGGAGCGGTGAAGTCTGTATCTTATGAGTTTACTCACTGTGACTCTCACCCCAACTCTAACTGTGACTGAAATTTGAACCATTTTATTGTGACGCTGGTGCTACTCAACGAGGCGTTGATATCTGGAAGTTCTGTGTGTCACAACAGCACACAGCAAAGGCTGCTTGTATACGTGAGTGTATCTATCTCCCTTTCTCCATGAGACATCATGGATTTTGTTTTATTCTCTGCTTCCTGCCTGGCACTCAGGATGTTGCTGAATACCTAATGATACATGAAAATAATAGAATGAATGTTATCACATGTCTAGAGTCTTATCAGAGAGCCTGCAACAGATAACAATTCCTCACTAAATGTCGGGTTTCTTAGTGTTTACTTAAAACCAGTGTCTCTGGTTTTAAGAAGAGGAAGATTTGTCAAAATGAATTAAGCACTGAGTATGCTCTAAGCGTATGTTTGGCACAGTATAATTTTGTGAAGGAAGATAGAATTTATTTCCCTGAAATAGTCTGATGGTATAGCTTAAGGCTTTGTGCTTTACTGCTACAGAGATCTAAATTTGACTCTTGGCTATGCTTCTTTACCCTAGGTCAGTTATTTAAATGCTCTAGGTGTCAGTTTCTTTATATGAGGACAGCTACTCGAAGTACAGTATGTGAGGCCCAAGAGAGATTATAAATGCAAAGTGTTTAGCCCAGTACTTGGCATTTAGTAAGCACACAAAATATTTTAGCTGTAGTTTATGAGTTTCTGGCCTAATAAGGAAGAACAAAATTTAAACCAAAAAAGAGATGTAATGAATTTAAAAATGTAGCTGACAAGAATATACTACATATACATCCAACTGTGATCACATGCTATATTTTAAAATTCAAATGTAATTCCCCCAAGTGTAATTGACTTTTTTTTTTTTTTTGAGAGTAAAATCTGTAATTGAGCAAATTCCATGTCCTTTTCTTGGAGGAAACCACTGTAGACATTCACAAAGTAGGAGTCTATAAATGTCTATGGAGAGATCAGAGCTGTGGAAAGTTATATTGAGAACTAAAGGCAAATTTAAGATTATTCTGAAATCAAAACAAGTTAAAATGATTCAGTGTTTTAATTAAGGTTTAAAATATGACAAGTTTCTTAGTATCCATGTGCCTCAGTTTCTTCATTTATAAAATGTAGGTGGTAAAAATCCCTATCTCATCGAGTGATATGAAGGTCAAATGAGAAAACACATTTAAATTATTTATCATAAATCCTGGACATAGCAAGAAATTTAATGATCTTTCTATTCCTTTGTCCATGTTAAATTAATCTTAATCCCTGACAATTCTTTCCTTAATGTATTTTACTTCTGCATTTTCATTGCTTTCTATTTTTTATTTTGCATATTCTTTCTCATTAGTGCTATTTCCCTTCTAGTCACATGCTCATTATGAGATCAATATAATAATCCTCCTTTGGTTTCCTTGTCCTCAATTGCTCCTTCATTTACCCCTTTCCTGAAGTTTTTAATCATTCTCTATTGTACCCAAGAAAAATCCAAAATTCTAGCCGCCAAGTATAGTTCTTAAAAATGTTTCAATCAATTTTCCCTATACTCGTTCTATTTCAGTCAAATAAGTCTGCCTATTATTTCTCTATTAAACTCCATAATAATTTGTTTGGCCACCATGGATGAACAGCTCTGTATTTAGTTGATGGGCAGTGACCTCTTGATGGGCGTCCTGAGGCGGCCCCTAAACTTAGGAAGAGGAGAAAGCCACACTTCGCTAGTGATGTGTGCTATGGACTCGAGGACAGGATGAGCATCAGAGATATTTGTCATTTCTGACTTATGTCATTCCCCAGACAAGGCATCCTTACATGTCTTTTCTTTGCTTCTGGAAGGTCTAACTTATTCAGAGATTCAGCTCAAATCTCACCTCTTCTATTAATTATCCCATCTGTCCTCGCCCTCAGTAATCACCGCCTTCTCACGTAGGACTTATGACCTGAATCTCTTCTTTGTCACAAACATATGCTACTTATCTGTTTACAACCAAAGGATCCTGTGATGTCAACTACATTGTACTTCTTTTCAGAACAGAGAATTCTGTATGCATTGATTATCTATAGTTTTTAATAACCAAAAATAGCAATCCCTTACATTTTTTATTATTTTATCTTTTTATATGCTAAACCCATGAAGATTTAATTCTTCCTGGTCTTATCAGAATCATGTATTAATATTTTGAATATTTACTGGCTTTAGTAGAGAGTTTATACTCACCAACTTTGTTTTCACATCAGGTGCTAGTCAATTCAGAGATGGAGACTTGGAAAAATCTAGGTAGTGTGTCTTATAATTCAGTACATTTTTATGAGTCCACATTGACAGGGACAATTCAGTTAAATTAAGTATTGGAATGAATATTAAGCATGTTTATACAAAGTAATTATGGATTAGAGAAAAGGGGACGTAGTATTACTTCTCGTGTATGGAAAATATAGGGGAAGGGTTTGGGGTTTTTTGTTTTGTTTTGTTTTGCTTTTTAAAGATTTTATTTATTTATTTGACAGACAGACATCACAAGTAGGCAGAGAGGCAGGCAGAGAGAGAGGGAGAAGCAGGCTCCCCGTTGAGCAGAGAGCCCGATGCGGGGCTCGATCCCAGGACCCTGGGATCATGACCCGAGCCAAAGGCAGAGGCTTTAACCCACTAAGCCACCCAGGTGCCCCAGGGTTTTGGTTTTGAGGATAAATTAAAACATGAATTTAGAGCCACTCCACATCACCTTCTCAGATCTTCCTTTGTTCTTGAACTCCTCAACGTGGTCTACAGAGGAAGTTTTGGGATTATTCAAACAGGAGTTTAACCTAACTGCAACATTTACTAATAACTTGATCTTAGACAAGCTACTTAATTTATTTGAATTTCAGTTTTCTTGCCATAATTTGAGATTAATAATCTTATTTTATAGATTATTGAGTGGAGAAATGAAGTAGAGCCCCTTGCATATAATAAGGATTCTGCAAATGGCAAAGAATATATTGTGTTTGACAGCTGTACCAGTATCTTTTATTGATTTATAAAGGATGCATTTATCGTCTTCATTATTATTTAAATTTTAACATACTAATATACTTCAATGACCAGAAATACAAGATCTTTTATCCTGGAACATGGGTAAAAATTTCAGGTAAAACACTATTAATTGAATCTAGTAGTATTTATAGTAATTCTGTAATATGACCGTTTCTTTAAGATAACAAGGATACTTTAATTTTTAAAAATCTATTGATAAAATATTTATATTTAGATCAGTGTATTTTATATTATGTATAGTTTATATAAACATACATTTTTTAAGTAATTTATATTAATTATACGTATTTATTTATATTTATTTAATTGCTGCATAACAAATCACTCCAAATCCTAGTGGCTAGCCAACAACCATTATTTCTTTTGAGTCTATGGGTCAGCTGAGCAGTGCTCCTGTCCTGGCCCAGGCTTAGTTGACATTGACTAGCCTCATTGATGCTTCTGGGGTAAACTACCAATTGATACCTTACTTACTCAGTGGGTAGGTGGCTGGTTTGGGGTTTAGGCAAAATCCATCATTCATCAGCCTAGCCCGGACGTGCTTATCTCATAGTGGTCAGATTTCGGGAAGATGCATGAAATATGCAAGTTCTTTGAGACCTAGGCTTAGAATTGAAAAACAGTGCTTTTGCCACAGTCTACTGGACACAGCAAGGCATATGGACAGTAGAAATTCAAAGGATAAAGAAATCAATTTCTCTTACTTGGCAGGAGCTATGTATGTTTCAAAGAGGTATACCTACAGGGAAAGGTGGAAAATTGTTGCAGTTTTCATAATCTTTCACAACATTAATACAGTAAAGGGGAAAATAACAATAGGAGATATCAATTGTACTGCTAAGAGGTCATTATTTTCAACAAAGATGACAAAGCATTATGTAAAAGAGAAATAGAACATTTCCTTAACTTGATAAAGAATATCTTTAGAAACCTAAAGAATATCTGTAGTCAACACTTAGATTAGTTTCCTAGGGTTAGCCCCAACAAAATAACACAAATTAGGTGGCTTAAAACAGCAGAGATTTGTTGTCACAGCTCTGGAAGCTAGAAGTCTGAATTCAAGCTGTCTGCAGGACTGGATTCTACCGGAGGCCATGAGAGAGAATGGGCCCGTGATTTTCTTCTAGCTTTTGATGGTTACCCCCTGTCTTTGCCATCCCTTGGCTATTTCACTGCAATCTCTGCCTCCATCTTAACAGGTTTCCCCCCAAGTCTCTATCAGTGTGTCTCCTCCTCCTCATATAATAATGGATACCTAGTGGATGAAGGGCCTACCCTTTTCCTATAAGACCTCATCTTACTGTTTATATCTGCAGCCAGTATATGATGATCTTATTTTAGTAAAAGGGAAAAAAAAACTTATTTTTATATGCATATAGAGAATATATAATCAGAGAATATTTCTATAAGCACCTAGCATAAGTCTGGCAGGATACATAGTGACTCTCTCAGAGCTTCAGTCGTAAAATTCCAGGGGAAGTTTTGAAGGGGGCCGTAGGATTCCCCAGTTCCCAGCCAAGCACCATGACGGGAAGGGACAGATGCTCTCATTGGCTCACTGTGGGCCAAGTATTCAGGCCTATGTATAAAAAATTGGAGATGCTCATGCTAGAGTGGAAAAGAATAATTCCTCAAAATTGGGGGAACTGTTAACAAAAAAATGATGAAATGGTTTTGGGAAGTTAAGAAAAAATGACTACCACATTTCCAGCATTCCCCCCATCATACACACTGCATGCATGTGCTCACAAAAAACGCACATACAGCATTATTACCACATGTCTTTCTTTTTTAAATTAACAATAAATGACTGGCTCTATCTACTTAATTATGAGAGTAACCCACACTCATTAAGGACTATAAAGAATATCTTTAGAAACCTAAAGAATATCTCTAGTCAACAGATATTCCTGTAAGTTTCTTGTGGCTTCTTGGTAAGTTATAAAGTTGATCTGGAACTATCCTTAGTTTGAATTAAAGAGTTTGAGTTTCTGCTATAACTGAAATGGACTTATTTTCTGGTGGAAGAGATGGGTAAATATGAAGTAGAAGATGGAGTGATTTTTATGGATATGATTTCATTGTTCAACCAAGTCACATCAAAAGGAGACTTATAAAATGACCTTTGAGACATTTGCTGCTTCTAGGTTATAATTTACAGTGTATTTTATCATAATGAGGAGACATTTTTATAATCCTTCCTTCCACTTTTCTTTTTGCTAAAAAAGCTAACAAAAGCTAGACAGAAGGCAGAAAAGAATCGACTTATAACCAGTTACATTTGTTAATGATTTCGTGGCCTTACACCAAGGGTCTGGAAACTGTTGCCCTCAGATCAAATCTAGCCAGTGTTTTTACTGTAGAAGATTTCATTGGCATCCAGCCAACCAACTGTATTTCTGTATGTACTGTCTGTGGCTGCTTTTGTGTTATATTGTCAGAGTTGGGTGTGTGACAGGGACCTGAAGATCCTCAGAAGCTGAAATCACTACTAATCTGGAACTTTACAGAAAAGTTTGCCAACCTATTCCTTACACACTCACCCCAACATAGCCAATAATTCAAACAGCTTCCTTGCCTTCGGCTGAGACTGTCAGTGTATAATATGGTAATTATACTATTTCTTTTGGAATGGGTACTTTTCAGTTAATTTGTTTAAAATTATACTTGATTTCCCCTACATGGGAATTTTAAAAAGTAATGCCTCTTAACAATTTTTTATTTCTGTTTTAGCTTTTCCTCTCTTTTAGAAAATTTAATGCCTATAGGACCTCAGTTACAGTAAACGGTTTATATTGGTTTTGAATTTGTTATAATTTGTGAAATTCCCAGTCAACCATTGAAACCAAGAGTAGATTAATGGAGCTGTAATAACAGTAAGGTATTGGTACAAAGTAGCGCAAGCTGTTTAATTACTTGTTGCAAAACTTTTTTAAAAAGTCTTGTCTGCAAAGTGTTTTACCACTGGCACAGAAGTTTAAGATATTTTATCATGTTTAATTCCCATATAAGTATAAGATATAGAGATAATATTATCTTCATTTTATAGAGCACAGAATAGCCTAGAGAAAATTAGTTGAATTGCTCCAAGTCATATAACTAGAGAGAAGGAATTAATCTCATACCTTTTGTTGATTTACACTTCCATTGTATAAGTGCTTTGCTACAGTTTCAGTCTATCTATGATCTATCATCTCTTTATTTACATGAAATTCAGCATGCCACGTAAAGCAGATAAACTTAACTGTAGAGACTGTTTTATTTACGGCTCATGTATTCCACTGGATAGCTTACAGCACTACTTTGAATACGGCAAATCACTGCTTTGAACCCAGTACAATTTCTGAATATTATGTTATTCCAATATTTGGTAACAAGCCAAGTTTAATTGTAGGATTGAGTAGAAAATATAATTATGAATCTGTTCACAATTTTGTCTCATTAAATTACAACTTCTTGAGCTACCTGTTTAGGCGATGCCCCTTGCTTTCTATTGTCTAAGCATCTTCACCTTTCTTACTGTAAAAACATCTTCCTTTTTGTGGGGAAAACACCCTACCCTGTATTTCAGAAAGCTTTGATGGAGTCAATTTTAGCTGCCCAGTCCAGCTTGTTACCTGGGCTTTCCCAGATAGAGCAGAGAGAGGTCTTTAGTTTAAAGCGCATGTGTTCCTGGAAGCTATTTGAAAGCTGGGGTGACTTGCTTCAGGTAACTACTATATTAACAAAATAGTGGGAGAGTCAGCTTTGGATTGTTTTAATGTAATAGCAGTTTCCTTGAGTTGGGAATTTTAATATGAAAAATGGCCTTTCTAAAACACGTCTGTGCAAGCTTCCACCTTCCTCACGCTCCAGTCTCTCCGTTTGGCAACTTCCCCCACTGTTCTGGAAGCTTCAGCAAGGGAGGGACTATGTCTGGCATTTTTCCCAAAGCTGTGCTCTCTGCACCTCGCTCAGCGCTTGGCATGCTGTGAAAGGATGAGTGATTAATAGCTGGACGGACTGGAGGAGCAGACTGAGAGGGAGTGTGAACATGTGTGAGAACAGCCTAGATGGAGACAGAGTAGTCAAAGAGCGCACTGCAATTAGGTCATTGAAAGGAGCTTTATAGAATAAGACATCTTGGAGGAGAATGGTAAGGGGTGAGAAAGGAGATCACGAAGAACTTTGTAGAGATAAGCAAAAGTAGGGCTACTTTATTGTGGAGGCTTTAGTGAAGTATTCAAAGATCTCCACCCAAGGATTAAAATGGGTAGGTTTTAGGAAGCTCATGGGGGTAAAAATTAGGCAGATAGATTGAATGGAGCCCGGACTGGGAACAATGACCAGTTAGATGCTGTTGCAGTAACTATGGGTACTTGAACTAAAACAGAGGGAGTAGAAATAAATAAGAGAAGAACAATGCAAGAAATTACAGAAATCATCATCCAGGAATCATATCTACTTTGTTAAATGCAAAGAGTGATGAAATGAAGGAATTTAGATTTATAGGAAGCATTCTAAGATCGTGTTTGGAAAGAAAGAGTTGAGTTTTAAAACCTTGCTTTGAGGCTTTTTGGAATGGGTACTTTTCAGTTAATTTATTTAAAATTATACTTGATTTTCCCTACATGGCAATTTTAAAAAACAATGCCTCTTAACAATTTCTTATTTCTATTTTAGCTTTTCCTCTCTTTTAGTAAATTCAATGCCTACAGGACGTCAGTTACAGTAAATGGTTTATATTGGTTTTGAATTATTTATTCACAAATTACAATTTGTGAATTTGAGGTATTTGTGAAAATCTAAGTGAAAATATTTAGTTTGAGGTAGTGAATTTGAGGTATTTGTGAAAATCTAAGTGAGAATATCCAGTTAACTTTAAGGATGTGGAACCCAGTATTCATTCATTTGATTCATCAGTGACTATTTATTAAGTGTGTGTGTGTGTGTGTGTGTGTGTGTGTGTGTAAGGCACTATTATAAGTACCAATGGTTCCATGGTAAAGAGAGCAAATCTTTGCTCTCATGAAGCTTAAAATCTACGATTTGTATCCAGACAGTAGGTTATTCTAAACAGGTGGTCAGACAATGCTTCTGAGGTGATATTTAAAGAATGACCTTCATAATGAGAATGAATCATGTCACATTAGCTAAGGGAGGAGAAAATTTAAAATGGTGATGAGTTGTCAACATTGTCAAATCCAGAGTGCAATAAAATAAGGATATAAAAATGTCCATTCGGATCTAGCTATCTGGAGGCTATTGGTGACCTAAATGAGAATAGTTTAAGTAGGTACAGGGACAGATGTTAGAGTGAAAAAGGAAAGCTTGGATAGGCTTAAAAAAATACAGAGAGTGAGCACAAGATAATTTTTAAAGGAAAGTTTGACTGTGAAGGGGCAGAGAGAAGTAGCTCTCAGGCTCTGGGAAATACCAGGAGAGAAATTTATAAATTTTTCCAGTTATATTTTTTTCATGAATCTACTGACTACAGAGTAAATTTTATATAACCCTCATTAGAAGATAAAAATTAGCTCATTGAGAAATGATATGGTATTTTAGAGGTGGGTAGCAGTATTTTTTCTTAGTCCATTAATTTCATGGTAGAACAAAATGGGCAAAAGCTGGGGATCTGTGAGTTAACCGTCTGCATGGTGTGTAATATGAAAGTCAAAATCCAGTCACTAATAGATGACATCAGAATGACTTGGAGCTAATGGTATTTTTAAAGCATTTCTAAATTTAAGGGCCTGGTCACTTTCTGTTCGTCCTTGTTTTCATTAGATGGGGGCAATTTTTAAACTTTCTTTTGGGAAGTGATTAAAATATTTGCTCTTTCTGATTCAACATTATCATGGGAGCAAGTCTTGGTAAAGAATGCTATATCTTCAGTAATAAACAGGCAGACACACCTCTAAAAAAAGCTGGAAAACTAAATGCAGTTTGGTCTAATAATCTTAGTCCCATCATATTATTTTCTTTCCGAATGTATAAGCAATTCTTATTGCTCCAAGTAGCACTTAAAATGTATTGTCAAATGATGACAACAACCATTATTTTTCTTCTCCTTTCAGTGATTGTTCCTTTATTTTACCAGGCAGTGATGCCATTTCTGATTTTTAAAATAAGACTTTCTAGCTACTTTTTTTGAAAAAGCTTTTATCAAGAAAGCCTCTGGCGCTGAAAATTAAATGTCTTCAGGAATGTTTTTGTGCCATTAGGATGTGAACTAATGATGAGCTATCAGATTGGGTCTATACCTGGAAACGGCTCTGGAGACCCAGATTTTAATTGACTACAGCAAGTAAGATAGGGCTGTGCTTATGATGCTAGGCGACTGTCAGGTCTCAAACAAATCGTTGAGCATTTTTCATAACCAATTAATAGATGACACCTTAAATAACATGGCCGTGCTATTCTTTATTAAAAGAAAGTAGGGCAGGGTTGCTAAACGAAAAAATGCTAAGAATATCTGCAACTCTGACAATTAGATTTCTATTCAGAGTTCTCTGCAATTATTTCTAAAGGCACCAGAGGTGACCCTAAGATTTTCCAGAGACTTCCTGCACAATCTAAACCTTTCTCACCACAAGAATAATGTCAATATTATGTGCATAGAAAGTTACTGAAAATATTTCTGAAATGATGATAGTTTATCTAGTGGATAACAAATACACCTGGTTTTGCTTTTTGATCTGTACAACCATTACTAATATCTTTAGGGACTACACCATTTTTTTTTTATTTTATTTATTTATTTGACAGAGAGAGAGAGAATGAGTGAGCACAGGTGGGGAGATGGCAAGCAGAGAGAGAGGAGGAAGCAGGCTCCCTGATGAGCAGAGAACCTGACACAGGGCTCGATCCCAGGACCCTGGAATCATGACCTGAGCTGAAGGCAGACACTTAACTGGCTGAGCCACCCATGTGCCCCTAGACCACTTTTTCAACTGTGTATTAGGAGACACTGAGCTCACGTCACAGCTTTTCCAGGGAAACAGGAGTCTGGGAATTACTCTTTCACTACTGTTTGTGTAAAAGGGAACAAAGGGCATGTAAATAGCTGTGTTTCTTCAATACCATAAATGCAGATCCTGTTATTACCAGCAGACTTCTTATTTGCTCTCTTCTAAAAGGTTATTTCAATACTGGCTGTTTCCAACTCGGAAGAGATTCCCTATGGCAAGAAAATTTTAACTGGCCATCAGGTATTAAAGCTGCCACAAGTCTCACTTGTTAGAAATTGTACAGTCCACTCCTGTTACTAATTGTGATAAATTTGAACTGAGGGAGAAATCAAATTTAGGATCAAGAAGGAGGAGGAAGAATAAATTATTTTATTTTATTTTCCTAAGATTGGTATTATGCAAGATTATCCAGGGGTTTTCCAAACTATACCCATATCCTATTGTTCTCTCCAGCTTCATGGTATATCTTTGTCTCAGTCTTAAAATTTCTCAGGAAGGGGGAAGAATAGTTATAAAATTACCAGTTGGCAAAAATCAATGGAGAAAGTTAGGGGCACTTAAGGGTGAAAGTAGAGAAACGAATAAAGATCATACTGAGGAACTCTCAGCATCTATATAGTGGGAATTAAAAAACTCACACAGACATTTTTATATTTTAGAACAATTAGATTATTCAACTATAAAATATGATTATAAAGCCCACTTCACATAGTATTTGGGAAAAAATTGCCTGCTTGGGTTTGAGAATTAATGTTCAATAACTGTTGCCTCTCTTCCATGAAAAAAAATAATTGCAGATTTCTAGCAAGATTATATAAGCATATAAAAGAGCATATCAGAAGATATGCTATTATTATTATTATTATTATTATTCCCTTTCTCCACTTTTACCCTAAGTGCCCCTTACTTTCTTCATTGATTTCCATAAGTGAAAATTGCAAAGAAGATCCTTGGAATATTTATAGAAGAATCTTTATGAAGTCATTCATGGAAGTTTCCATTAACATTATATACACAATAAAGTGTCAACATCTTTACAGCAGGAATGAAAAGATTCACACAGAACATTATGATATTTGAGATCGTTTATATTAATTGTGTTAGATACAAAGCTGAGTCTGAGTCAAATGGGATCTAGCATTTGACCCATTCGCTATGCTTGAACTAGCTACATGATCATTACCATTGATCACTCCTGCCATTGATACTTTGTCTTAATTCCATTTTATTTGACAAATATATTTAAGTACTGGTATAGACCAGATGTTTGTGTCCTCCTCAAAATTCATCTGTTGAAGCCCAAATCCCCAGATGATTGTGTTAAGAGGTAGGGCCTTTGGGAGGTAATTAGGTTCAGATGGGGTCATGCAGGTTCAGATGGGGTCATGCAAGTGGACCCTCCAGACAGCAGGAAAGCAGTCTTCTCCAAACCGGCAAGAGGGACCCCAGCAGAACCCCACCATGCTGCTCCCCTGATCTCAGATTTCTCAGCCTGAAAAATAACTGTGTATTATTGAAGTCACCCAGCCTATGAGATTTTGCTCTAGCAACCTGAACTGCCTAAGATAAGCACCTATTTTATGCCACACCATTTGCTAGGCATAGAGGTTGCAAAATGAGTAGGATAGGATCCTTGCCCTGAAATTTTCACTGTATTTTTGGACACAACTTGAGTAGTATGAAATAAATGTTGAGGTATTAGAGTGGTGACATCAGTCACACTTACACACTAACTTGAAAGAAATCAGATTTTTGCATTTACTGGAAAATATCTAAATCTTGTACTAAATCTAGTGATATGTTTTTCTGTTTCTCAATATGTGTATTAAACTGTGTCAGTCTTTTGATTTCATGGTCCCAAAGAGATGAAAGCATGGAAAGAAGCTCCACTACAGTCTACTGGTGTCTGAACAAGGAAATTATTTTCCTTATACTGATATGAATGGAATATGTTTTATCTTGGTACAGGCAGACTCCTAAAAGTCTGACACCATCTTCAATAAAATGAGATTCTTACTGTAATCCTGGAGACAGGTAGAGAGTATAAGACCAAAGAAAATGATGAAAAGACCATGAGAATGTAGTTCAGAAAGTAATACTGTATTACCAGAGAAACCTGTTATGTGATTGGTTAAGTCTATGATATTAGGGATGTGATTTGTATTTAATCTCTTTCTTAGGACTTCATATTTAGAGTCCAGTTAAAATTTTATCATTTACTGAGATATGTCTTCTTGTATCTTAAAGTAATATATATTTAGTGGAATCAATATGTATCTTAAAGTAATACATATTTAGAGGAATTTAAAGTAATACATATTTTTGGCTTATTATGCTTTCAACCCTAAAAAAAAATAAAATAAAAACCAAAAGAATTTTTAAAACAGGACTTTGTGTACATGTTTAAAGAAAATGATGACAACCGATTCCTGTGTTGATTGTGTTTTCCATTGTGTTTACCTCTCCATGGTTTTGCATGTTGTTTCTTTTTACAACTATACACACATTTTATGTAATTTTCTTTCTAATTATCAGTTATCTTCAAAGATATCTTCATAGCAAAATTTAATGAAAAATATTGTGTGGTGCACTGGGAGTAGGAGTCTCCAAATTACATTAGTTGGCTCAAATCCGTCTCACCTAATTTGTATTTTTTTCCTACGGGGGATATCTCCTCATTCACCTCCAAATAGCCCACCCCACCAAGTTGTTTTTTTTTTTTTAAGTTTTTCTTTAAATACCAATTATGTTTATCTAATTGTAGTACACATGCACAGGTATATAGATTTTAAATTTATTATGTTGTGCTTGGGAGCTCTTGGTTATGTATCTTTTTTATTTTACTTTTTTTTGTTAATTTTAATTTAATCTAATTTTACTTATCTTTTTAAAAGATTTTATTTATTTATTTGACAGAGAGAAAGATCAGAAGTAGGCAGAGAGACAGGCAGAGAGAGGGGGAAGCAGGCTCCCTGCTGAGCAGAGAGCCCGATGCGGGGCTCGATCCCAGGACCCTGGGACCATGACCTGAGCTGAAGGCAGAGGCGTAACCCACTGAGACACTCAGGTGCCCCGAATTTTTTTTAAGTTTCTATTTTAATTTCAGTTAGTTAACAAACAGTGTAATATTAGTTTTAGGTGTACAATAAAGTGACTCGACACGGTACATCACCCAGTGCTTATAATGAGTGCACTCCTGGCCCCCCACCACCTCTTCTGCTGAGCAGGCTGAGCCACCCAGGTGCCCCTGTACGGGACTTATTATGTCCCTTCTGGTTTGTTGATTGTGATTGTAACTCTTGTTTCATTGAGCATAACGTTTTAGGTCAATTCTTTTGGTAATACTTTAAAGTGGTTCAAAGATGAAGATGACAGTAAATTTGTATTTATTTCAGTGGGTCACCTCTTCTTTTCATGATATTATCATGATAAAAATGTTTAAAAGCACTGATCGCTGGGGTGCATCAGTGATTCAGTGGGTTAAAGCCTCTGCCTTCAGCTCAGGTCATGGTCTCAGGGTCCTGGGGTCGAACCCCACATCAGGCTGTCTTCTCAGCAGGGATCATACTTCCTCCCTCTCTCTCTGCCTGCCTCTCTGCCTACTTGTGATCTATGTCTGTCAAATAAATAAATAAAATCTTTAAAAAAAAAAAAAAAAGCACTGATCCCATTTCCATAAGAAAATACATATACTTCATTTTATATATATGGAAAATAAATAACAAAATGTAAATAACAAAGAGATTATGGTGATTTTATAATGTTATTTTAAAATAAATCAAGAGAAAATATATGCAAAATTTTCTGACTACTGGTAACTATTTTTTTTCTTAAAAATTCAATTCTTAGAATGTACTTAGCTTTTTAAAATTCACTTAGTTGCTAAAATAGTAAGGAAATAATATGAAGAGGTCTGTTAAGTGATTTTAGTTCTTTTTTTTTTTTTAAAGATTTTATTTATTTATTTGTCAGAGAGAGAGAGCAAGCACATGCAGACAGAGTGGCAGGAAGAGACAGAGAAAGAAGCAGGGTCCCTGCTGAGCAAGGAGTCCGATGTGGGACTCCATCCCAGGATGCTGGAATCATGACCTGAGCTGAAGGCAGCCGCTTAACCAACTGAGCCACCCAGGCGTCCCGATTTTAGTTTTTTTTTTTTTTTTTTTTAAAGATTCTATTTATTTACTTGAGAGAGAGACAGTGAGAGAGCATGAATGAGGAGAAGGTCAGAGAGAGAAGCAGACTCCCCATGGAGCTGGGAGTCCGATGCGGGACTCGATCCCGGGACTCCAGGATCATGACCTGAGCCGAAGGCAGTCGTCCAACCAACTGAGCCACCCAGGCGTCCCCCGATTTTAGTTCTTAATGCAAGTTTTTTTTTCCCCTCTGCTGAAATGAGTTGAATAACCAGTGACCACTTTCTCCAGTAATGTTATCTTTTTAAAATGCTTTTCAACACAATGGTAATATAGATTGGAACACAACATAAACTCAACAATTCATCCACTAGACTCTCAGCTACCTTATACAGAGCATAAAAAACAGATCAGATTGTTGGATCCATTACTATTTAAGCTTACCTGCTTAGTTTTGTTTTTCTCCTAGAATCCTTTGCCCATATTAGATTCTTCCAAACCATAATATGTGTTATGTTACCGATAAAAAAATATTTTAACCACAGTAATGGTTCGTTGACACATAATAACTGTTGGTTGAATGAATAAGTGATAATGAGATGATTGAAAATAACGATAATAATTTTTTAAAGATTTTATTTGTTTGTTTGTTTAATTTTTTTAAGACAGAGCAGAGAAAAGGTCCGAGGGAGAGGAAGAGAGAGTCTCAGGCAGACTCCGTGCTGAGTTTCAGCCAGGTGCGGGACTTGATCTCACGACCCTGCCATCATGACCTGCCTGAGCCAAAACAAAGAACTGAACATTTAACTGACCTTAAGTGACTGAGCCACTCACGTGCCCCAGTAATAATTTGAGCGCGTTCTTTTTCCTTTTATCAGTTCGAGATAGTTAAACCCTTACAGGTTCGCTGCCTTAAACCCCCCTCGTCTTACTCACAGCCTTTGTCCTCCTCGATCTTCTTTTTAAGGTACTGATCTGTCCAGCCCAGTTTCATAGTTTTGTTTTACTAGGTACATCTCAATAAATAACAAATAAAGATTTGTAGAATGAAAGCTATGGATTGTGATGTGTCTCTTAAAGCTCAAGCTACTGAAAAATGTGTAAACGGTCCAAATAGTTATGCCTGGGACCCGGATATCCTTTATACCTAATAAACTTACGAGCCTTGCTTAGAGAAAAATCACTGCATTTCTAGGTTTGTTTCCTGACACAACCACTGTTTCTGTGAGGTCCCTGACATGGACTAGTGATTAGTACTAGGTTTTTTTTTTTGATGCTTGGGGCATTCCTTTTGCTACTTCCTTCCATGGCTGATTTGTTGTTGCTGCCTATGATTGGTACTGTTCATTCTGCATCCTGGCAAGAACAGAGCGTATATTCCTTTCAGAGTTTGGGGAAGGAAAAGAGCGAGTCTTTAGCAGAGGGGTTGATATTACTAGTGACACAGCTCTTCAATGTCACACACCACATTTTCCTTCCCAGGATATTCCATCCACTTCCATATAGATCCTGGGTTTGAGATTACAAAGAATGGTTGATGAACAATGGTTTCTAACACCCGCAAACACGCTGTGACAGTCAAAGGCTTGACTTGACCTCTGCACAGGATCTCTAGGGTAGGGACCAAGATGAATTTATACACATACATATTTACACCCACACAAATATGTATATATTTGTAACTCTTCAAAGTGGTTCAGCGATAAGGGAGATGGTAAAATTGTGTTTGATCTATTTCAGTTAATCACATTTTCTTTCCATGTTAATATGTAATTTTGTCAACTATACAGGAAAATATGCTTGGCTGATGAAAATACAAATTGCTGCCACTTTTCATATAAGAATTTGGATATAGATCAAAATCAAGTGCAATTTCTCCCACATATTCAAGCCCAGTTCACATTCAAAAATCATTTAATGTTCTCTATTATATCAACAGGATATAAAGTAGAATCACAGGATCGTATAAATAGATGCATAAAATGCATTTGAAAAATTCAATAACCATTCATGTT